>NC_138758.1:39030093-39311423 GCF_965113315.1 Podarcis vaucheri | reverse complement strand
TGGCTTCACTATTACCAAATAAGAGAGACCTTTAATTTAGATAAAAAAATTGGCTTCCAGGTGGAAAAATCAAAGTTGGAAACAGAACTGTTAGATCCTAAAACAAAGATACTTTCAAGAATGTATAACTTGCTGTTAAAATGGAACACTCAGGATGAGATGGTTAAATCTGCTATGATTAAATGGGCACAAGATGTTGGACATAACATTATGTTTGCTGACTGGGAACAGTTGTGGACCACAGGTATAAAATTTACGGCATGCAATGCCCTAAGAGAGAATATTATGAAAATGATCTATAGGTGGTACATGACCCCAGTCAAGCTTGCAAAAATCTATCATTTGCCCGAAAATAAATGTTGGAAATGTAAAGAGACTGAAGGTACATTCTTTCACCTTTGGTGGACGTGCCCAAAGATTAAGGCTTTCTGGGAGATGATCTATAATGAAATGAAAAAGGTATTTAAATATACCTTCCGGAAGAAACCAGAGGCCTTCCTCTTGGGCATAGTCGGCCAATTGGTGTCAAAGAAGGACAGAACTTTTTTTATGTATGCAACAACAGCAGCAAGAATACTCATCGCAAAGTATTGGAAGACACAAGATCTACCCACCTTGGAAGAATGGCAGATGAAGGTGATAGACTACATGGAATTGGCAGAAATGACTGTCAGAATCTGAGACCAGGGAGAAGAGGCGGTGGAAGAAGAATGGAAAAAAATTAAAGACTATCTACAGAAATACTGTAAAATTAATGAATGTTAAAGGGACGTTGGATTGAAAACAAGTGGTGTTGGTTAAAAGATTAATAAGAATATGTAAATATGGATTGATAATGGTGGAAAATATATATTTATTATAGGTTAAGATGTTGAGTAAGGACAAATGATAGAGGGTAAGGATTTGCTGAACTAAATATCTGAACTGGAATATAAAAAGGGAGGTGTGAGGAGGTCAAGAAACTAGTGAATGAAGTATAAGATATGAAAATACTAATCTTTTTTCTGTTTTGTTTTTTGGTGTTTTTTCTTCTTTTTTCTTTTTTTATTCTGTTAACTGTTCTCTATTGTGTGCTTTTATGTGTTTTGTATTTTCTCATTTTTGTAGGTTTTTGTATTTTATGTTTAAATTTGGAAGCTTTTGATTGTTTACGAAACTTTAATAAATATTATTTTTTTAAAAAAAACACACACCCTGGTCTCCTGAGTCCTGTTTAGAGACCAACCATTACACAGTACTTTCATCAGGGGCTGCAGTCGTTTTTGTGGCAAATAATCCCCCCTCCCCTCTACTTGTTCCAGACAACAACTCTGCAGCTGCTGGAGAGTCAGGAGGAGCAAAGGGGGAGCAGCAGCACCGAGGAGGAAGGACCTGCGGGAAGGAAGCAGCCAAGTGCCGCACCCCTTTATGGGGATCCCCACAGCAACTCTCTCCGAGAACCAGCCCCAGTGGCATCCCCCGCTCCTTTGGCTAATCTGAAGGAAAGCTCAAGCAGTCCTCCATCCACCGCTCTCGAAGGAGCCCAAGACAGTCTGCTTTTTGCAGCTCCTGAGGCTCATTCTTCGGAAGCACCGGTTGAACAAACTCATGCAGCCTCTGCTCAAACTGCAAGGCCGCCTCTCAGGCTCTCCGCCAGTATTGAGAAGGAGAGGCCAAGCACTCAGGGTGAAATGGACACAAAAGACACTGCCATTCTGGCACCTCCAAATCCAGCGGCGGATGAGATGGCACCTCCAATGGAGGGGCCCACAACGGATCCAGAGGGCAAGGAGGAGAGTGGGGCAAGTCAGCACACTGCTGGCCCCACATCTCAAGCTGCTGTAGCCGACAAGCAGCAGGACTTGGCTGGAGCCTCACAGCCAAGACCAGCGTCCAGCCCCATGGAAGCGGATTCCAGGTCTGTGCCAGGGCGGGAGGGGGACGGGAACTGTACCCATTATGAGTCTCTTGCCTTTCCGTGCCTGCCCCCCCCCTAATAACATGGGGTTTAAGGCACAAAGGAAGACCCTGGCTCCCCCTTGTTGGGTGATAACGCCGAGGCCTGTTGCCTCTCCCCGACTGCAGCGTCGCCTGGGATTCATTCCTCGGGTCTCCCGTCACACTGATGTGGTCCATATCCAGGGACATGAGCTCACAGTGAGCAGAGTTCAAAACAGAAGCTCAGCCTTGAGTAGTAACAGCTAAGCCTAATTTATTGCAAATTAAATCAAAGGTAACAGAACAAAGAAAACATGGCTGCTCTCTCTGTCTTTCTTCCTCAGAGAGAGAGCGGCAAAAAACAAAAGCTATACAGAGCGGAAACAGCATATCTCAATTTCATCTCACAAGACTCCCACAATCAGTGCTGGAATGTAAACAGACATGTGACATGTAACAATCAAACACACATCTGCAGTACGGGAGGAATGGAATTCTCAACACCCCTCTGCTCCATTCATTGACTTCAGTGCTAGCACTCCCCCACTCCCTCATTTAACCCCTCCTCAAGCCTGTAAGGTAGGCACTACCCAATGAGCTTCAGGGCTGAGTAGAGATTTGAACTCTGGTCTCCCAGGGTTCTGGTCCGTTAACCACTGCATCACTCCCACTCTCCTTTTCCTTCTGTCTTTTTCTCTTGCAGTCTTCTTGAGGACAAGGGTGGTTTCTTCAAAGTTGCCACTCCCAAGCCATCTGCATTGGGAACTCTCTTGGCAGAAGACGACGACGAGGAAGAGGTGGTAAGAGCTTTGAGGGGGTGCAGTGGTGTATGGTGCCATTTGGGACGGCTTAAGGTGGCAGGCATAGAGGCCCTCAATAGGTGTTTGATAAACTAAAGTGGTAGTGTTTTGTTACCAGGGCACCACCAATCTTTCCTGTGGCTGTTAGGGGCGCTATATTGTTACGGTTTTGTGGCATGTTCATATTTGTTTCAAGCATGCTTTCAGCTGCTATGGCCTTTGAGTAACAAGTGACTAACAAGTCCAATCAGTCCAATCACTTTATTAGGGTCATTGTCCACTATTCAATACTAACAATAGCTGGAGCCATAGCCACTGACGGGCAGCAGAGCCAACTACTTCCAGTTTTGTCCTCTTCTTCCCTGCTGAGTCCCACAAGGGGCAACCCTGAGACTTACTAGGAGAAAGCTAGAGCCTGCATCCTTGGCTTCCTTCCCCCACTTGCCTTGCTGATGGTCCTGCTCAGCTGGCCACCTGAGTCAGAGCCTGCTCTGCCAAGCAGCAGTGACCTAACCCTGCCTTTCTTTCTCTTGGTTTCAGAGCCTTAAGGGTCGGCCTCCCCCCACCCCACTCTTCGATGATGATGACGACAATGACGACGATGACATGTACCTGCTGGGATGAGCAGCTTGGCAAATGCCATGGCAATACTTTCTTTTCTCAAGAGCTTCAGTGATTGCTATCTGGGGCTGAGATGGATGGAGCTGGGGTTTTTCCTGTGGGCCTCCCCAGATTGCTCATTTGGGCTTTGGTGGCCTTAACTTGTGGTTTTTGAGGCTGCTGGCAGTAAGAGGGGTGACACACTCTCTCTCTCAGTAGCAAATGTCAATTGGGGACTTTGTCTAGCTTCAAAGTCCTGACTGTTTAATTCACCACTGCTGAACACACCTGTACCCTACACACTTTTGACCCAGCTGCTGTTGGGAGTAGCGATGGGTATCACCTTGAACAGCTCCTCCCTGTGGAAACCAAATTTAACCTATTGCCATAACTCACCTCCAGTTTTGAACCTTGGCAAAACCGGATCTTGAAGAAAATAATAATAAAGTGCAATTAAAATAAATTAACCCTGTTGCCTCAGTTCTTTCACTTTAGCAAGGCAAGAAGGGGAGGGGTATTTGTGTGGTTCTGTACGCCAAAAACCCACTCACCATTTATAGGGCACCTTAGGTGCTTCACGTTCATACACCCAATATGTTAAGAATTAACACCAGTCCTGTGAGGGAGGCCAGTATTAGTAATCTCTTCGTATTGCAGATGGGGAGGCTGAAACAGAGAGTGGCTTGCCCAAAGGTTGAATGATATGCAGAAGGTGATACCTTGGTCCTCATCTCTGATACAAAACTACAAAGTATATACAAAAGTAACGAATGTGGTGACAATAATAATAATGCAGCAAAACAACACCACCACAAACTGGCTTAGAAGTATAAAACCAAATTTACTAGAATAATAACTAGAATACAGATAGACTTGTAACCATTCAAGCAACAAACATACTAAAGGGCCATGTGCAAAACAAAGCCTGGAGATACTGTAAACATGGAGTGGATAAATGTACAACTGTATCTTAACAAGTTGCATGTGCAATAAACGTTACACAGACTGGATAAAGGAACCGTTCAACAAGTAGCATAAGTCCAATCACAGAACGGCAACCCCGTGCCGCCACAATGGCAAGGGTAGCACACTGGAGAATATGAAAAAGTTTTTCAAAGCTGTTCTTCAAAGATTGAACTGGATGAGATGTTCTTCAATAGGTCTTGAGTTGAAAACACAAAGCCGTTTGCATGGATCAATCACAGGAAGGCAAATCAAAGCCACCACCCTGGTGAGAATAACGCAAGTGGCAAAAGGAGACCTGTTCTCCGGATATATTACAGGTTTCACTACACGCTTCATCAGTCCGAATAAACAGTCATAGAAAACGGTTTGCTCAGGATAAAGAAAGTATTCACAGGCACAGCGTGTTGTGAAACGCCTCGCTCTTCCCCAGTTCCCATTTACCGTGATTGGGCATGCTCCACTGATGCAGAGCACTTTCCCTCGACCCGCCACTGAGCGCACCACACCGGAAGTCTCATATATAAAAACATAAAACATTACTTTTTTAAAAAAACTTCCCTATACAGGATTGCCTTCAGATGGCTCAGGGGACGGATAACTCCATACCCTCCAACCTTTCTCCATTGAAAATAGGGACATCCTAAGGAAAAGTGGGACACTCCAAGATCAAATCATAAACCAGGATGGCATCTTTAAATCAGGAACATCCCTGGTAAATATGGACACTTGGAGGGTCAGCAACCAGTGCCATTTTTCTAGAAAAAGATGTGCCAGAACGCACCGCGAACACCTCCCTCATTCTCTTAGAATGGCAATGGTACCCAGAGCTAGTGCTCTGCACTCTGGGGCAGGGTTAGCTGCCCGTGGGGGTGGGGCTAGCCACCTGCAGGGACAAGGTGAGTGTCGGGGGGGTGGCGAGCATCCCAGGGAGGCATGGCGAGTATCCCAGGGAAGTGGCGCAGTGATGTTCCCCCACAGGGATGACACCCAGGGCAGCCCGCACCCACATACCCCTTCCTCTGCCCATGATAGCGCCCACCTGAGATGTGCCAGAACTGAGTTCCAGCAAGTTCCAGCTGAAAAAAGCCCTGCTTCCAACATTATAATTATCGTACCAAAGAGCTTCGTAGCTTCTCTCTCTCTCTTTCACATACCCCACCTGTCACACACTCCAAACTTACATAACAGCAAAGGCTATTCACCAGGGTTGTCAGTTCAGACCCTTCCATTTCAGGTGTAACAGGGAGTCCTTGGAGCACCCACAATCACCCAACCCTATTTTCTATAAGTTCCAGTCGAGCGTCACAAGCAAGAGACTTTAGCCAGGTGATAGAAACAAAACAGCAGCCAGTAGGCCTGATCTTTCTTGTTGCAACAAGACTTCCCACTGCCACAAAGACAAAGCAGCCAGAAGCCCCCATCAATGGTTACATCCGTATTTTAAAGTTTCCCATAAAACATCTCAGGATGCATCATCAAGACATCATAGATCTGTCACAGAAAAGGTGTGGTCTCAGGTAGAACGTGAGATCCAGGCATACCCCTGTCACGCAAATATACTCTTTCACACTTACTCCCATTCCAGTACCAAGGAAAGTATTTACAGCTCCTTGGTCCCTGAGTCAAATCAAATACACCCCTCTGTCTTGTCCGGCTTCATCCCACTATAGGATGGATAGTCATTGTGACTGAGGTGGTTGGATATCACTGGCCATGACTCCTTGGGAAGGCCCTGCAGATGTGTCTGTACATCTCAGGGATTATGGTGGGATCACTCACCCCTCCCCTTATACCTCACTTCCCTGGGTCCTAAATGCCATTGGAACGGAGAAGACTGATACAATGAGTGATTTGCGATGAATTTCTAAAGTTTTCCCATTGAACCAGTACATAAATACATTTATCAGCGAATCATTCCCAACCCCTTCTTTCCTGCTCCCAAGAGCTGGGACTCATGATTTTACAGCTTTTAAATGGAATTATGTCTTGACAAGACACTGGCTTTTTCTGCCATCTATTAATTCCAACTCTGGGGAGTCCAACTCTCCCTCCCACCCCACCCCCACACTTTTTCTATGTCATGCTGGAGGAATATGTTGACGACTGATATTTTGGGAAATGGTTTGCCCATTTACCCTCTATACAATTGGAGAACTCTCCATTTATAATACTAAACTTGGCATGAGGGTTCCCAGGGTGGGGCGGCAGACCTTATTGCTGTTTCTATGTTGGGTGCCATTTTGAATCAAGATGGCAGACTGAAATTTCAGTTTGGCATGACTTTGCCCATTTTGTGGCACATGGTAAACCACAAGTAGAGATATGATCGCGAGATTCAGCTCAGGAGTGCTCAAGGTGTGTGGGGGGGGTCTTCATTGATGTTTGGACGTTGGGTGCCATTTTGAATCCTGGACAGTACCTGTGTGTGTGTTATTAGTGTGGGGGGTGTTAGAGGAGAGGTAGTACCTTTGGTGGAGGACACACCATGCTCCTTAGGTGGTAGTTTGTTCTCAGCGAGCCAGCCAGCAAGAAATCATACGGAGTAAGTGAAATTAACTCTTTATTAGAAGAAAAAAGGCCTGCTTGCTCACTTCATCAGGGCAAGGAGTCAGATGTGCTCTTGTGAGTGAGGTCTGAGGCCTTCTTCTGACATTAGAGCCGCTGAGGGATAGAAATAATTACGCTCTCCGCAGTCCCAAACATGGTTAGAAGCCCACAGCTTGCTTTAGTTCTGCACTTGCCGGGTGTGAACAGAGAGCCAAAACAAACCTCTGTCTTACCTTTCTGGCTCTGAGCTGGAGGAAGATGATGCAGGTGCAGAGACAGGGAAAGATACCACACCCTTGCATCTTTGTCCTTCATCTTACACCATGTTCCAGTGCTGCAGTAGGCTCTATGTAGCAAGGGCATGTTCTTGTGACCACAAATTTTGAATTGGCTACCCAGGTTACACTAGCTTGTAGAAAAATCAGCAATGCTTCTGTTCACTGATTCCTGGAACTTTCTTGAAATGTAGGCTTCAGCTGCAAACGTTACTGGAGCAGCGTGTGGGAATGAAAGGCACACCACTTGTTCAATGAAAGAATTAACCTCAAGAGATGATCCCAGAGTTGGATTATTTTCTACGACATGTCATGGGTGTTTAGAGTAAGATGCATCACCACTTCCGGAAGTGGCACCATCGGCAATGGTGAATTCCCTCTAGTTCTGAGGGAGTAGCTCCGCGGAAATCGGGTCTTGCCGCTACGGCGAAGCGGGGACCCCTTCGAAATCACAGGCGGGTAAAGCCTGTGACCGTGGGACTCGGTGGGCACCTTTGGCGCCCCCCCAATCTGCGAGGCAACCCTGTAAGGGGCTCCGGAGCGAAACGGGGAGTCTGGGGCGGGGCTGAGAGTCAACTGCTTCTTCCGTGGAGTGAAGCCTCACAGCTGTTGCCGGAGAGCGCTGACCTTTTTCCTGTGACAATTCGGCTACTAAACAATTACCCGTGAGTAGGTCAAGTTTAAAGATCGGGGAATTTAAGGGAAAAAAGGATTAATTTGGCACTGAAGCGGGAAGGCGTAAACAGGAAGTCCACCTTCCGTTTTCTGTATACAAATCAAAGCAAAGACTGTCTAAGCTAAGACCTTGAAAGTTGTGTTAAAAGGACTTAAATCCTAACGTCAAATCAAAAGAACTCCCTCCCTGAACTGCAGGAGAGGGGAGGGAAGAGGGGAAAGTATTTTTTGCCTGCAAAAAAGGGGGGAGGAGAGAAAAGGGAATAAAGACCACCATTTAATCCTTGGGAACGGACTGCCTGGATCAATAGAATTGCTGTATTGAGAGTCGCACTGTTTATGGACAATGTAACTTTTTGACAGTTAACTCTGCAAGTGAGATACTTTTATTCTGAAGGGCTCCTTTGGACTTGAAACTGTTGCTTATTTTGTTGAAGGGGGACTTTGGAAAGTTGGAAAAGAAACTTTATTGTAATACCATTGACTGTTACTGTGTCCCCCTAGTGGAACACTGAAATTGCTACAACTAGCTGGGGAATTTTCCACTTCTAACTGGTTAGGGAAATTTCCACTGCAAAACAAGCTTTGGCCGTGGGACTGACCTTGATCCTCAGATAAAGTGTTATGACAAACTTGTCTCAGGAAAAAACAACAAGATCGGGCAAGGTTAGACTGCAGCAGACCAGTGCAGTATTGCAGCAACGCAGAGCATCTGCATCCGGCCCTTCTGCACCACAAGGGGAAGATCCTGCACAAGCTGGGTCAAAAGGAATGGCATCTGAAGAGGGATTGACTTCAGTATTAAGTAAAATCTATGAAACCTTGGAAATGTTGAGCAAACAAGTTACTGAAGCAACAACTAAAATTGACCAAAATACCACTAGCATTAATAACTTGGGGCAGAAGGTGAACTCAAACATAGAATCTATTGAAAAACTGCTGCAAGAATCTACTTCAAATCGAAATACAGCTGAGGAAGCAAAGTAAAAAGCATCGGCTGTAGAGGAAAGGATAACACCGATATGTAAGCAGCTTGAGGACCACCGGTCGCTTTTGTCTATGATTGAACTGAAGGAGAAACAGACTAATTTGAGGATCAGGGCGGTACCTGAACTTGAAAAAGACAGCCTAAGTGATTTTCTTACACAGGAATTTGCAGACTTCTGGAACTTGGATGATAAGCAAGACTTCAAGATAGTAAGTGTTTTTAGACTTGGAAGAGGAGGGAGAAAGAACAGGGTGAGAGACTGTTTGATTACCCTCTGAACAAAAGAAGAGAGAGATAAAATATTGAATCTGCATTTCCAGCAGACTTTGGAGATACAAGAATCAAGAGTGGAGATTTTTAAGGACATTCCGAAATATTTATTGGATCTTAGGGCTAACTACGGAGAGTTGGTGGCCCTGCTAAGAGGAAACAGAATTGTTTTCAGGTGGGAGTTTCCCCAAGGCCTTTCTTTTACCTTTAAAGGGGAAAAAATCAAAAGAAGATCAGTGGAAGATAAAGAATTTTTTGAGAGAAACGGAGAAAACCTACAAAAGGAAGCTGAAGAAGAAGAGCCAAGAGTACTAAAACCAGGAATATTAGACTTAGTGTCACTACCTTTGGGATTGGACAAACTAGAGAAAGTGACTCCACCGACAGAACAAGAACAATTACTTGGCACAGTTGGAGGAGAAGCAAAATAACGACATCATGTCTCTGCAACTATTAAGCTGGAACATTCACGGTTTTAATTCCCTGGAGAAAAGGAAAAAAGTTTTTCATTTGTTGAAAAAGGAACAATTGGACTTGATTTGTTTACAGGAAACTCACGTGATAAGGCTACACAGGAAAGTATTGATTAACAAAAGATTGGGCCAAGAGTTTATTTCATCGGATAAGGTTAAAAAGAGAGGAGTTGTAATTTATGCTAAAGAGAGCCTATCACCGAAATTCATTTTTAAAGATGACCAAGGAAGATTCGTGGCAATTGAAATTCAAATTCAAGGAGAGAAATTCTTGATAGTAGGAGTTTATGCACCAAACGAGGGGAAATCTGAATTTTTTAAGAAGTTGCATGAGACATTGTTGGACTACATGGAGTATAACATCATTATGATGGGAGACATGAATGGAGTGGTGTCCACAAATATGGATAAGTCACAAAGACAGGTAGTCACGAAAGACGGCAGACTGCCAAAAACCTTTTTTGACATGACTGACAACATGGACTTGATTGACATTTGGAGAACTAAGAACCCCCTGGGTAGAGAGGGAACTTTCTTCTCTGAAGCCAAAATGACATGGACAAGAATTGACCAAATTTGGATAACTAGAGGATTGGCTCCTAAAATTCGAAAAGCGGAAATTTGTCCTAAAACTTGCTCCGACCATAATGCTGTGAGAATGGAGATGAAATTAACACCAATTGGTTCCTTTAGATGGAGGATGAATGACACCTTGTTTAGAGATGTAGAGGTTACCAAGAAGGCCCAAAAAATCTTGAGAGACTATTTTGAGATAAATTTGAATACCACGGTTGAAAAAAGAGTAATCTGGGACGCAAGCAAAGCGGTCATGAGAGGGTTTCTGATTCAACAGAATGCAATAAAGAAGAGAACTAAAAATGAGAAAAAAGATAAAATTCTGGAGAAAATAAAAGGAGAGAAGAAATTAAGAGCAAAACCAAAGTCGCAAGAGATTCTGAGAGAAATAAAGTTATATCAAGTACAATATTTGAAAATGATAAATCAGGAAATAGAATGGAAAATTAAACAGATGAGACAAAAGACATTTGAATCGGCTAATAAATGTGGGAAACTGCTAGTCTGGCAGATAAAAAAAGACAAAAATTAAACACCATCACAAATTTGGAAGTGGAAGGAAAGAATATACAGAATCCATTGGAGATTAGAAAGTGTTTCCAGAGATATTTTAAACAACTATATACACAAGGGCCACAGAAAGAGACTGATATAGACCAATTTTTAAGAACAAATGGATTACAAAAAAATTCTCAAGAAAATAAGTTAATGCTGAACTATAAAATAACAGAACAGGAGGTTGAAGGTGCCATCCAGAATATGCAGTTGGGCAAATCTCCAGGGCCGGACAGTTTAACCTCAAAATACTATAGATCTTTGAAAGATTGGTTAATTCAATCACTAAAGGAGGTTTGCAATGAAATTTTGGAGGGGGAAAAAGCACCAGTCGTGGAAGGAAGCTTACATCACACTTATACCGAAAACTGAGTTTGAAAAAACCCAACTTAAGAATTACCGCCCCATATCCCTGCTTAATGTGGATTACAATTTTTTTTGCAGATATATTGGCTAAAAGATTGAAAAAAGTTTTAGTTGAGGAGATACATAAAGACCAAGCTGGCTTTCTCCCGGGCAGACACTTGTCTGACAACACGAGAAATATAATTAACATTTTAGAGAAGCTGCAAGTGAACATTAATACTAAAGCAGTTTTGATATTTGTTGATGTGGAGAAAGCCTTTGATAATATTTCTTGGAGTTTTATGAAGAAAAATCTTCAGGGGATGGGGGTTGGTCAAGGCTTTGAAAATGGTATAGGTGCAATTTATTCAGAACAAAAGGCCAAATTGATTGTTAACAACGTGGTGACAGAAGAATTTAAGATGGAGAAAGGGACACGACAAGGCTGCCGAATTTCCCCTTTGCTTTTTATTTCAGTCCTGGAGGTTTTGCTAAATATGATTAGAAGGGACCATTTGATCAAAGGTATTCAGGTCGGAGCTAAACAGTACAAACTTAAAGCTTTTGCAGATGATTTAGTATTGACGTTACAGGAGCCAGAATCTAGTACTAAAAGAGTATTAGAATTGATTGAGGAATTTGGCCAAGTGGCAGGATTTAAGTTGAACAAGTTAAAGACTAAGGTTCTTGAGAAAAATTTAACACCGTTCGAGAAAGAGAGGTTTCAGAAGGAGACGGGTTTAACACTAGTTAAGAAAGTAAAATACCTGGGGGTTAACATGACTGCTAAGAACTTGAATTTATTTAAAGATAACTATGAGAAATGCTGGTCAGAAGTGAAAAAGGATCTTGAAATATGGTCAAACTTGAAGCTCTCCTTGTTTGGTCGAATTGCTGTGATAAAAAATACATTCTAGGAAACAAGTAAATGAAATATAAGACATGAAAATATTGATTTGTTTTTAATTGTTTTTTACTTTTCATGTATTTTGTCTTTGTATCTTTATATCTTTTTTATTATTATTGTTATTTTTTTAATTCTGTAACTCTCTACTGTCTGTAAAATTTCAATAAATATCATTTTTAAAAAAAGAGTAAGATGCATCACCAAACCTCTTAAATCCGACATTATTTTTGCATTCAGGTACCTTAAAGCGACTTACACAGTAAAGCAACTGAGGGTGTGAACACACTACATTGTCAAAGCACACAATTCCCCCTTACCACAAAAACCTCTTAAATCCCACATTATTGGCTACACCAGCTCAGTTTCCTCTTCAGCTATTTGTCCGATCTAACCAACATCTGTTAGGATTTGAATGAGTACAAAGAATTTGAACCTGCTGTTTCTGGTAACAGTGATATCATCCCCACAGAAACGGACTGGCAAGCAAAAATGATAGAAGATCTACAACTTGCCAGAACAACAGGGAGAATAAGAGGAAATTCAATACCAAAAGTTAATCAAGATCGGATAACATTTAAGGAAGATCTTAAAAAGGAGTGGCAACGTTAATCTCCTGACAGACCTAGAATGAATCTTGGAATATGGAGAATGTACATAGTAAAAGTTTATGGATATTAAACGAGAAGGCTAAATAAGAAGAAAGAAATGTGTTTTGCCAGACCAAGTGTAAATAGCACAATGAGAAGATTCGGAAGTTAGCTACCTGCGCCTTCCTCGCCTTCTCTTCCTTCGCTCGATCTCCTCAGACGCGTCCCTTCTTCGCCCGGCGAGCGGGGGCGCCACCTCATTGGCCAGCATCGAGCGAGCGTCACCCGCCCTCCCGCCTCCCTCTCCCAGAAACCAGCTTCCCATTGGCCCAGCCGTGTCCCCCTCCCTTTCCGTCAAACTTAAGAGTCCCGCCGCCAAATTCGCGGCCGCGGCAGCAACAGCTGATCGCTGGCGTCCCCGTGCACGCGTTTCTTCCCTCCGCGTGGAAGTTTGGCCCGTTTGGGGACCGCGAATGCCGCCGGCCGCTTTGGCTTGCTAGTTTCGCTTCCGCAGCCCAGCGCTTGAGCCATGGCCGAGAAGTTGCAGCCGCGCGCTTTGCGGCTCTCGCCTCCCGGCTTGGGCTTAGTCGAGGGGCGCGGGGAGCGAGGGGCCGTCAGGATGTTGGGGGACATGGATGAAGAAGACGAGGCCTTCCAGCTTCCGACGGGAGGGTGAGAATGCGGCGCCTCTCTGCGTGGGGGGACATGCGGGGTGTGCGGGTGTCTTTGGGTCCGCGTGAGGAGACCATAGCTGTATGTGGGGCTGGGGCTGTATGTGGGGCTGGGGCAGCATGTGGGACTAGAGCTGTATGTGGGGCTGGGGCAGCATGTGGGACTAGAGCTGCATGTGGTTCTGGGGCTGCATGTGGGGCTGGGGCAGCATGTGAGGCTAGGGTGGGTTTGGGGCTGCGGCTATATGTGGGGCTGGGGCAGTATGTGGTTCTGGGGCTGCATGTGGTTCTGGGGCTGTATGTGGGGCTGCGGCTGCATGTGGGGCTGGGGTGGGGGGTGCAGGCTTGCGATGTTTGATTCCGAGTACATGCAGAGGGGTCTGTCTGCAAATACGTGCTGTTAGGCGCTGAGAGAGAGGCGAAGTTCAGCTGAGCTAGGCGTCTTTGAGCCAGCAAGGTTCCTTCTCTCTCTTTCTCTCTTTTTTCTTCTTTCTGTCTCTCTGCCTCACAGCGTTGCTTGTGAGGATGAAATGGGCGGGGTTTCGGCCAGCTAAGGATGAAATGGGAGGCGCTGGGTTGCATCCGACTAAGCTATGCGTTGGTTATGCCCGCCCATTTCAGTGGACCTACTCTGAGCAGAGCTGAAACCGAAGTGCCTTGTGTTTTCACTGTTTCTTACATGCTTAGCTTTGGAGCATGCAGTGGCTAAAAAGTTCGCCTCTCATGATGATTGGGTGCGGGCGGCAGGGACCACTTCTTCTGTGCTGATGTTACACTGAGAGAGAGTCACAAAGTGAGCTTCATCTCCAAGTGGGGGTCTGCACCCTGATCTCCCAGGTCACAAGTTGGCATTCTAACTCCTGCCCTAAAGTGGGTGCCAGTAACAGGACTGAATGGAGGTGTTTTGTGGTCTTAGATTCCTTCTACAAAAGGAACCCTAAGAAAGATTTCTAGTGCCCTTTACACTGTGACATTTTAGGTGTTCAAAATAAGGGCACTGCACTACTGCTTTTGGCAACGCTGGCAGTGAGCAAAGGTCAGAGTGACATATAGTCAGTGGGAGTTGTAGTTCAGAAATTTATGGAGAACTGCAGATGCCCCCCCCCAATATTCAAAATATAGTCCAGTCCCCCACAAGGTTTGGGGGACAATGGACTGCCCCCTGCTTAAAAAGTTTGCTGACCCCTGATCTATGTCTTCCCAGAATGTCACTCTCCCCAGAAGGAGAAGCCAAGCTTACAATCTCTGTTCCGCTCGCTTCTTTTGGGAGCCCTTCAAACATGCATGTTTTCACTTGTGGTTTTTCTCTAGCTGTTTGGAGTGCTGTCAGGCATTTAAAATGGGCACTTCACCCCTTGGATATTTTTGCTTGCTGTTCAGTATAGCATGGAGTTTGGGGCTAAGGCTGGAGATTTAATGTTTGAAGATACTTGGCCTTAGTATGTGTGTGTTGTTTGTTTGATTGTTTTAATCTGCAAGTTTCTAGCTCTCAGGAGTGTGGGGAAGTGGGCTAGGATGTGTTGTAACTGGTAAGTTTCTGCTTCCAGAACAACCCTGAGATGAGATACTTCTGAATATCTGTAGGGAAAATCACTTATGTTCAGCCAGGTTTATTCCCTCTCCCCACCTTCCTGGCAGTGAATCTCCGCATGTGGGGAAAGATAAACCGCAAGGGCAGGGCTTGTATCTTTGCAGTACAATAGTACCTCGGGTTACATACGCTTCAGGTTACAGACGCCACTAACCCAGAAATAGTACCTCAGATTGAGAACAGAAATCGTGCTCCGGTGGCGCGGCAGCAGCACAAGGCCCCATTAGCTAAAATGGTGCTTCAGGTTAAGAACAGTTTCAGGTTAAGAACGGACCTCTTCAACAAATTAAGTACAGTGGTACCTCGCAAGACGAACGCCTCGCGAGACGAAAAACTCGCAAAACGAAAGGTTTTTTCGTTTTCGAGTTGCCTCGCAAGACGAATTTCCCTATGGGCTTGCTTCGCAAAACGAAGCTTGCCCCGGGGACAGCGGGTCTTCTCTTTTGAAGCAAGGGGCTGTGGGGAGATCGCTTCTCCCCACCACCCCTTGCTTCAAAAGAGGTCCGGGGGCAGCGGGAAGCGACGCGCTTCTTCCCCGCTTCCCCCGGACGTCTTTTGCAGCAAGGGGCTGCAGGGAGATCGTCTTTTGCAGCAAGGGGCTGCAGGGAGATGGCGGAGAGGTCCGCGAAGCCTGGGCGCGCTGATGTCAGCGCGCGCAGGCTTCGGCATGGCGGCAACCCTCCGCCAGCAGCGGCAGCGCTGCCGCTGCTGGCGGAGAGGTCCGCGAAGCCTTGGCGCGCTGATGTCAGCACGCGCAGGCTTCGGCATGGCGGCAACCCTCCGCCAGCAGCGGCAGCGCTGCCGCTGCTGGCGGAGAGGTCCGCGAAGCCTGGGAGCGCTGATGTCAGCGCGCGCAGGCTTCGGCATGGCGGCAACCCTCCGCCAGCAGCGGCAGCGCTGCCGCTGCTGGCGGAGAGGTCCGCGAAGCCTTGGCCGGACAGCTTTTGAAGGCAGGCGGGGGGGAGCAAAGACTTTCGCCCCCGCCAGCCTTCAGAAGAGGTCCAGGACCTCTTCTGAAGGCTGGCGGGGGGCAAAAGTCTTTGTCCCCCCTGCCTGCCTTCCCAGGGGCTTTTAAATCGCCCCGGACAGCGGAGAAGTCCTCCGCTGTCCCTGGGCGATTTTAAAATGCCGCCCGCCAGCATTTTAAGATCGCCCCGGACAGCGGAGAAGTCCTCCGCTGTCCCGGGGTTTTTTAAAATGCTGGGGGTGGGAAGAAAAGCCCTTGTCCCCCCCCCCAGCCTTCAGAAGAGGTCCGGGGACAGACTGTCCCCGGACCTGGTCTGAAGGCGGTTTCCCTAGGAATGCATTAATTGATTTTCAATGCATTCCTATGGGAAACCGTGCATCGCAAGACGAAAAAACCGCAAGACGAAGAGACTTGCGGAACGAATTAATTTCGTCTTGCGAGGCACCACTGTACTTAACCCAAGGTACCACTGTAATGGATACCTTTTAAATTTTTGTTTTGTTTACAGTGTCTTCCGGACATCTGTTCCAAAACCAAAGCATTCCAAAACCAAGGCGTACTTTCCTATAGAAAGTAATGCAAAATGGATTAATCCATTCCAGACAATTAAAAACAACCCCCAGAATAGCAATTTAGCATGAAAATGACTATCTAATTAGACTATTGATCCATAACATGAAAGCAATAGACCAGGCTGCTATCTGCTACCCAGTATTAAAAACTGGCAGTGATTTACCCATTGCCATTGGAGGGATGAGTGCACGGGGTGTGTGATGGGGGAGTTCCAGTGGCGGGGGGGGGGCGAGAGGGATGGAAAGGAAGGCAAAAGTCATCTCTCTGAGGAGCCAGTTGGCTTCTCTTCCTCCCCCCATGCTAGCCTTTCTGGATCCATCCCCCCACCCACCCAACCCGCCACTTGGGTGTGTGAAGAACTCTTACTGCAGTGGTGGCACCAGCATCCTGTCACGGCAGTCACTTCTGGGCCTGGATCAGGGGCAGTGAAAGCGGAGAAGGAAGGTCGCTACATCAACAACGACACCTTCTCTGCCTCCAGATTTCACTGCTGGCACCAACTGAGGGAAGGCCGTGCCAAGCAGGCAGGGGGTGTCGCTGCCACCCTCTGGGTCCCTCTGCCACCGCTGTCCTTGCAGCATCAGCCACCCCCTCCTCCGCTTTTGGGTGTCGCCAGTGGCTGGTGCTGAATAAGGGAAGCTCAGGTCAGGCAGCAAGCAAGCAGGCAATGGAATTGTGGCACTCAAAACAAAAGTGCAAAACACACACACACCCCACGAAGTACGTCCAGATGCCAAAAAAAGTTTGAAAACCTGAACACTCATTTCCGGGTTTGAAGCATTCGGGTTCCAAGTAGTTTGTGAACTAAGCTGTTCAAAAACCAAGGTACCACTGTACTAGGTTCTATTAAAGCTTGGGTGCAATAATTGGGCAACGGCCTTTTCAGTTTTAGGGACTTTGTAGTTTAGACAAAAAGCAAGTAAGAGGTAATATGATAGAAGTTTATCAAATTAGGCATGGCATGGAGAAAGTGGATAGGGAACAGTTTCTCTCCCTCTTGTGAACATCCGATGAAGCTGAATGTTGGAAGACCTTCAGGAAAGGCAAAAGAAAGTACTTTCTCACACCATGCACAGTTAAACTACAGAACTCTCGCGCAGGAGGCAGGAATGGCCACCAACTTGGGTGACTTTAAAAGAGGATTAGAAAAATTCAGGGAGGAGAAATCTAGCGATGTTTAGTCACCGTGGCTGTGCTCACCATGTTGGCGGCAGCAGAGCTTCTGAACAACTGTTGCTGGAGACCACAGGAGGGGAGAGGCCTCTTGTGTTTGGGTTCTGTTGGCTACTGTAAGAACAGAATGCTGGACTCGCTGGGCCTTTGGCCAGACCCTGCAGGCTTTTCTTTTGTTCTGAAGAGAGGTTACAGAAACTTGATAGGAAAAAGAAGGGGGTGTCTCCAACTGAGTTCTGCTTAGAGAAGACCCACAATGCGTCTACTCCTTTAGTTGTGTGCATTAATTTCTTACAACAGCTCTTCCAGGCTGGTTACCCCCAAGAGAGACTGGGCAAAGCGCCCCTCGGCAAGCATTATGACCTAGTGGGGTGGCCAACATCCTAATCCCTGACTGGATTCTAGTTTTTGAATCCATTACCCTCTGGTCTTTGGGGAAGGCTGCAACAAAATCGCCAACCTGCAGTGAAACATGAGCATCTTTGTGCTTGCAGATACATGTCTTGTTCTGTTCCCACCCGCTTGCCTCTCTCTGTGAATGAAGTGAATGGTTACTTTTCTCTCTGCCCAGGACCAGGCTGGCCTCTCTCTTTGGACAGGATCAGACAGCTACAGAATCTGGAAATGTGCTCTTCCAATACATGTCACCCAAGCAGCCTAGAAAACGTCAACCAGCTACCGGTATGTAAACTGTTCACAATGCCTAGGAACATAAGACAAGCTCTTGTGGACCATCTAGTCCAACCTTTGGTTCCGAAGCCCCACAGAATCAACTGGGTTGGTCAACTCCCGAGGAGCGCTGGGGAGAGACCCCTGACCTGGGGCCCCAGAAAGGTGCTGGTGGTGTGTATTCACCACACTGGGGTAGATGGACCCAGTGGTTTGACGCCATACAAGGCAACTTCCTGTTCTTATATCATTTTGTGAGAAGGGCACTATATGAAGTATGGGGGAGAAGTAAAAAATCAGTAGTGACCAAAACACCATGGTGGCTGTCACCGATGGAATCTATGACAGTTCATAGGAAAAATATGAACAGTGATTGGTTAACATACAAGGATTTCATAGAGGAAATAAGTAGCAACCCGAAAATAAAGGACCTAAGAGAACTGAAACAGAAGGGAATAACCTGGCTGGAATATTATCAACTAAAAGCCGCCAAACTGAATTGGGAAAGAAAGAAGGAGGATATCAAAGAAATTACAGTAAAATGGGAGAGGAACCTGGGACATATGATCAAACCCAGTATTTGGAATGAATAATGGACTAAAAAATCATGGCTGGCTTCCTTATAAAGGAAAATCTTATGAAAATGTACTAAAGATGGTACTTGACCCCCGTAAAACTAGCAAAAATAAATAAATCATATAATAAGTGCAGGAGATGTAAAGAACAGTTAGGAACATACTACCATATGTGGTGGTCCTGTCTAGAGATATAAAGGTTTTGGAATATGATTTATGAAGAGATAAAGAGATTGATAAGAACTACATTTAGCAAGAATCCGGAAGAATTTTTACTAGGAATGGTTTCAGGTAATATTCCCAAAAACAAAACCAGGTTATTTATGTATGCAATGTCAGCAGCAAGGGTTATTGTGGCAAAACACTGGAAATATAAAAATACACCCACTAAAGATGAATGGGGAGTCAAATTGTGCGAGTACTTGGAGCTCGTGAAGCTGACAGATGCAATAAGAGATAAACCTAAAAAGATGGTGAAAGAAGAATGGGAATGTTTAAATAATTATCTAGGGGATAAGGGTACAGTGGTGCCCCGCAAGACGAAATTAATTCGTTCCGCAATTTTTGTCGTCTAGCGAATTTTTCGTCTTGCGAAGCACGAAATCCCATAGGAATGCATTGAAAATCAATTAATGCGTTCCTATGGTCAAAAAAAGTCCAAACAAAGCCAAATTTGGTACAACAACAGTTTATTAACTGCTCTTTAAAGTCACACATACTGTAAAGAGCAGTTCAAAAATTTAAGGGAAAATAAATTAACTTTATAAACAAAACATGTCTTTGTTTTTAGTCAAAGAAAAAAAGTCGCGAGACGTTTTCGTCTTGCGAAGCAAGCCCATAGGGGAAATTCGTCTTGCGAGGCAAATCGCGAACGGAAAAAACTTTCGTCTAGCGAGTTTTTTGTATTGCGAGGCATTCGTCTTGCGGGGCACCACTGTACATCAATAAAGACCTGGTTATGTTTAGAATGATACCACATAGGGAAATGTTCCCTGATACCAAGATGAGGGATTCTATGGAATGTAGATAGAGAGAATTGATAAGAATAATAATTATCTGTTGTGATCTTGACGGAAGCATACAATGGACGAGCCTTCTTGTGTTTTGGCTCCTTTCCCCCACTTTTTTCTTTTCCCTCCTCCTCCCCCTCCTTTCCTCTTTTTTTCCTTCCCCATAATGGCTTATGTTCTATGCCATGTACTTTGATATTTTTTGTAGTTTTTTAGCTTTTTCCATTATTGTTATTAATAATTTTTCTTTTGTAATTGTGGTTGTTTATATTTATCTGTATTTGTTTAAAGCAAACTAAAAGTATTAAAAGGAAAAAAAGTCAACTTCCTGTTTTCCATAAATCTGAGCTACTGGCTCAGACAAGGGAGTGAACTTGGCCTGATGTTTGCAAGCAATGCTCTGTTTGCAACAGAGCACTTACCCTTCTCATGTGCTGCTCCAGCTGCAGGTCTGCCCACCCAGAAGCATCCTCCTGCAGCAGCTGCTGCTGCTGCACCCGCTGCTGCTCCTGCGTCCACTGCAGCAGTGCATCCAGTCTTCTTTGCTACAGTTGTTCATGCATATTTGTTGTGAGTACTACAGCAGAGGGGATGAGCTGCAGTGTGTTCTTGCTACCCAAATCCTGTGTTCACATCTTTTGCAATCATCTCTCGATCTTGCCTGGCTTGTTTGGAAAGAGGTGCAGCTGAATAGTAATAATTTATTTTTTATACCCCAGCCACTCTGGGCAGCTTCCAACCAAATATTAAAAACAGTACAGCATCAGACATTAAAAACCTCCCTAAACAGGACCACCTTCAGTTGTCTTTTAAAAGTAAAGTAGTTGCTCGTTGCCTTATTGCCTTGACATCTGCTGGGAGGGCGTTCCACAGGGCAGGTGCCACTACCGAGAAGGCCCTCTGCCTGGTTGCCTGTAACCTCACAGCGAGGGAACCACCAGAAGGGCCTCGGGGCTGGACCTCAGTGTCTGGGCTGGACGATGGAGGTGGAGCAACAATGGGGGGGGTGTCAATCGGGCCGAATGGGGCACTGCCTCCCCAACCTCAGCCTGCCCCCACCTGCCTGTTGTTGTTTTTTTACTTCCAGCCAATCAGGCTGTGGATATCATTGACTCTGGCTCAATGTGCTGTTGATTTCCTTGCCTTATGCCACACCAGTGAAAGCGGGTCCAGTAGGAAGGTACGCCCTCATTCTGCCCTCAGCTGCCTCCCACCTACCTACCTTCTTACGTCCAACCGATCCAGAGGGCAGGACTGCCTGTCAGCTTCCTCTTCCCCCTCAGTCGCCATGCTGCCATGGTAGAGCACAGCAGGGAGGAGGATGGGGACAGCCCTAGACTTAGCTGGCCCTTCTTGTCGTTGGCTCTGGTGCCACCTAGAGTTGGGCTCCCTGCATTCACTCCATTGAGGCACTAGCCAACACTGAACTGAAATGAGGTTAGAGACCTCCTGGGATGGGGAGCTTGTGGGCTGATAAAATGTTGCTGGACTGCTACCCCCCACCCCCCACATCGCCCCTCACCGTTGGCCAGATGGCCTGGGCTGATGGGAGTCACACAACCCCTGGGAAGTCTTTGTAAAGAGCTGCTTAATATAACCCATGGGGTTGGCATGGTGGCAACAATTGTGGGAAGCTAAGAGGTGTTCTCTTCTCATTCCAGTACCAATGGGAAATATGTGAAACATGGCAAGTATGGAGCAGCTGTAGTGGGCAGCAATGCAACCAAGGAGGTAAGAGGAGGAGGTGTGGCTAGAGGGAGGTGAGACGGTAACTTTGTCATGGCTTGAAAAATCAATAAACGTTCCCCACCACACTCAAAAAAGGAAGCGGGTTTCAGCAGCTTATGTTGCAAAAGGGATTCAGTTTTTCCAGCCTCTGTCCATTCAGCTCGGTCAGCCAGCTCTTCAGTGGTTTGTTCTGCCCCACTTTGCTATGAAAGGATTCCCAGGTGTTTTACAAGCAACGGATAAAATATGTCAGGAAACATATGCATTTATTCCAGGAAGACTCTGGTATGATTGCCTTGTCCCACTCCCCTGTTGCAGGTGAGGGTGGTGGGGACAGGATAAAACACTGGGCTGTCATTCCCGTTTAGCTGATTGGGCGGAAAAGGACAGATCTCACCCCTTGGTTTCTCCAGGTGTAGGGAGCCTTTGGTCCTCCAGATGTCGCTGAACGACAGCTCCCATCATCCCTCTCCACTGGCCATGCTGGCAAGAGCCAATGGGTGTTGTAGCTCAGCACCAAAGGCTCCCCACGCCTGCTCCATTGTAACGAAGTCACTCCACATGTAACTAAGCCAGGCACCTGCAACCAAAGCAATTCCTACGATGAACACCTCTGATGTATTTGTATGTTAATATGTCATTTGGCTGTTGGGGTGCTGTGGAAATGCTACCTGGTATAAGAGCAGCTCCAGGTGCTTTTGGAAAGAGCCAGCCCCGTAGTTTTTGATTCCTCACTTTTGCTCTTGTTTTCTTCTGTCCTTCCGTCTCTTGTGGAATCCAGTACAAAGTGCTTCTTTATATCAGCCAGCTGCAGCAGATTGCGACCGCCAGCATCCATGCTTGCTTTGTATTCACGGTAAGCTTTGACGTTAAGACCTGCAAGGACCATGGCATAGGCTGAAGCTAAGCAGAATTCTTTGGTGGTTGGAAATGCACATTGCATATGAGGTCTCAGCTGTGGTCAATTAATTTCAGTGGGTCTGCTTTGAGTAGGGCTAATGCTTGTTGCAGGAGTGCCTGGCATGCTCTGGTCCATGGGGTCACAAAGAGTCGGACATGACTAAACGACTAAACAACAACAACAATGCTTGTTGCAACCCATTAGATTTGAATGGTGTTAGAACCAAGGGGCCCCTCTATGGATAAAATGCTTACATGAAGGCAACAAAGTAAAGGAAATGACATTCTACCTACTGTAGCTTACATCCCTTGGGGTAGCCCTCCACCCCGAAGTCCTATAGCATTTTTCCATTTCTAAACATGACACACTACAGACGTTGATGTGTGTGTGTGTGTGTACTTAGAGTAGACTCACTGAAATTAATGCACCAAATTCATCATGTCCATCAATTTTCATGGGTCTGCTCTGAGTAGGGCTAACATTGGGACACAACCCAAAGTCTTTAGCAAGACCCATTAGGAAGAAAGTTGTTTTGAGCAGAGGCTGTCTGCTGCTCAGAATTCCACTTTCTCCTTTCTCTTTCTGCAGGTGCAGCCCAACAACTACTGCACATTTTATGATGATCAGAGGCAGATTTGGTCCATCATGTTTGAATCAGAAATGGCAGCTGTGGACTTCAGCAAGCAGGTGCCAGAGGCGTGCATTGCATTGTGGGGTGGGGGGGTTGCTGACCTGCAGACACTGAACTAGTGTTCGTGGGAGGTCAGCTCTCTTGCATCAGTCGCCAGATGCTTTCTCTGCCAACTACTAAGAAGTATCCAGGGAGGGCAAGGAATGGTGGTGTAGCCAGTTGGGGCTTTTTCAGGCCCCTGGGGTCTTCAGCCAGTGCTGTGCTGGGTCAGATTGCATAGGTGCAGATGACAATGCAGGCTAATGACACAAAGGGCCTTGGTTCTTCCTCCTTGCAGCTGTGCATTGCCAAGTATAACAGCAGTCGTTCTCCAGACTCAGTGGTGTGCCAGGATCTTGTTCTCGGAAACGGCCAAGGTGTGGCGACTGGAGATGTCCTGGAGATCACTTTTACAGGCTGGCTGTTCCAGAACGGTAGTCTTGGACAGGTGAGACCTGGCAGAGGGGGCGGCTGGGGATGATGGGGGTTGAAGTCTCTAGCAGCACTGCATGGCCACAGCTTTCCCACTCCTGGTTTATAGATTGCATACAGCCCTTTTCTCCCACAACCCCATCCTTTTGCCTTTCAATAACACTGCAAGGAAATGAAACAGGAGAGGGACTTGGTGAGGCTCATCCAGCTTGCTTCACAGCTCAATGTGCATTTCAACCTGACCTTTGCTCACTGAGGTTTTAATGAGCCCTAGCCAGATTGTTTCTATAGAAAAAAGGCTTTTTCATGGGGTTTGCATTGGTTGCTCTCCAGAGGTGAGGCCTTGCCCAGCCTTGCCGCCCTTTCTCAGTTGGGGATGCTGACCTTCTTCCTGGGAAGCACATGCTGTTAGGCCCTAAGGTACACCTGTCTCCAAGGTGTAGATCCTATTTCTCAACCTCATTTTACCCAATCTGCAACATGGGAGGCACCGCTAGGTAGGGGATTCAACATAGAAAGCTGCCTTGCACTGCATCAGGCCACCTGGTCTAGGTTGGCATCGCCCACATTGACTGGCAGTAGCTCTCCAGGCTTCCAAGCAAAAGCCTTTCCCTGACCTTCCTTGGAGATGCCAGGGTTGAACCTGGAACCTTCTGCCTGCAAAACAGGTGCTGTGTCCCTGAGCTGTGCCCCGTCTTTCGATACTCATTGCTGTTGGCTCAGCAGTGGGAGTAGCAAAACGTGAACCTATTACCTTCCGCATTAAAAGTAATTTCATCCCATCGACCTTCCACTTTTGGAACAGGTTTTCGACTCAAATGTAAATAAAGAGAAGTTACTCCGTCTGAAGCTAGGCTCTGGCAAAGTCATCAAGGTAAGATGGCGCTATCTTCCCACCACAATGCAAGGATTCTTTCTTCCACTTCCACATCTAAGCAGAGTTCAGCAGCCCAGGCTGTGTGGAAGGCTGAATAGCAGTGATGTTTTTTGAGCTCAAACCCTGATCAAATGGCTTCCTCAAGAATGGCAGGCAGGTAGCTGTCCCAGCTTGTCTACGCCTGCCATGATCTGCTCGAGTGGGAGGCCCAAACAGGGTTCCTCGATCCCTGCAAAATTCCTCATCCTGCCTTACTGGTCAGTCAGGCTTGGCCTTTCTTTACAGGAGGGGTGGGGGGAACCTCAGGCCCAGCAGGGACTGAAACTGGCCCTCAGGATTCACCCCAGGCCATGCCCCTCGCCAAGCCTGCTCTGTGGCCTGGACCAAAACAGTCCTGGACCTCCAGTGTTGCCTCTTGCTGTCCTGGATGAGAGACAGGGGGGAGTGTGAGTGGGTGTCTAAGGTAGCCTATTGTACAAAGGGAAAAATTACATTCGTTGCCCCTCCCGCTTTCCCCTCTTGCCCCGCCCACTCCTGACATGCGCCTCCCCACCAAGAAGGTTTCCGCGGAGGGAATGTTTTTCATCCCTGCTTTCAACTACTTTCCTCAAGACTGCAAGAGAACTGTCAGTATTCCTGTGCCCTGCTCTCGACCAACCTTTACCAACCTGACAAACATACACACAGATCCTGTGGACTCCAACTCCCATCATCCTCAGCCAGTGCATGCTGGTTGGAGTTGGAGTACAAGGTATCTGGACGACGACAGCGAAGGCTGTGTGGTTCTGGCATTTAGCAAAGGCGGTCACCTAAACTTGTTTTTTGCTTGGTTCTCCGTTTCTGGAACTTGAAGGGCTGGGAAGATGGGATGATTGGCATGAAGAGAGGAGGCAGGCGGTTCCTCCTCATCCCGCCAGCATTGGCTTACGGGCCTTTGGCAGAAGCTGAACGCATTCCTCCGGACTCAACCCTGGCCTTTGAGGTAGAAGTCAAACGGGTGAGTGTGTCTTCCTCCTAACGTGTTAGCAACCAAGAGAACCTCAGAAGGTTGTTGGGCGGTCGGTCTACGGCCTGGATAAAGTTCTACAAATGGAGGCAGTGGTTGCCTTGACCAGACTCCATGATGCCTCTTTTTTGCTCCCTTAGGTGAGGTTTGCAAAGAATGCTGGCTCCGCCGGACAAAGCCTGGGCCCCAGGGACTCCCTCACACCTTCAACAGCACCACAATCAGAAAGCCCCGCTACAGACCCAGCATGGCTGACTCCTCCTACTCCCGCTCCAAAGCCAGGGTGAGAAATAAATTGAGGGTGCTCTTAGCTTTTAAGCCTTCCATTCTCCCAGGTGTGACATTCTAACTCTGCAGTAAACAGGTTGCCACCTCTGTGTTTGAGGCTTTCAGCCTTCACCTCAGCTGCATAACTCAGGCCCCATCTGCACTGTACCACCTTGGGATCTACGGATGAAGTCCGGTATACAAATTCAATAAATCATAGTAAATCATACGTTCCAAATAGCACCATGCCATTTTCAACAGCTGTGGCTTCCTCCAAAGAATCCTGAGGGCCACCTTGTCTCATAGACAACCTGGCAGGGGCCACATTCCAGGGCTGGGCTGGGGCTCCAGTGGACAGAGCAACAGATGCTGCTCCTGCCTTCTGTGCAGCCAGAAAATACACCATGTGGGGCTTCTTTCTGCACACACCTCTCCCTGTCCAGGGAAGCAAGGTGCACTGTCACAGTTCAAGGACACATTCCAGCCAGGCTCAAGCTCCCTTGGGGAGGTAATGAGGTGGGGTTGGTGGGGGGCTTGGCCGAGGCAGAGTCCTAAAGGCCACTTGAGTATCCTACCCCTTAACAGACTCTTCCTACTATGCTCAGGTTTGTTAACTCCCTTCCTTCCATACTGCAGGGAGCCAGCCGTGCGTGCCAAATCAAGCTCTATTAGCAAACAGCTAGCGGTAAGTCCCCATTGGAGCCAAATCTTCCTATTGATTGTATAATTCCTGTTGAATGTGACCAAAGCAATGAGAAGTAACTTGGTCCTCCCATAGAGAGTGGGATCCTTATTGGTGAGCATTTTTTTGAGAAACTCAAAAGCTCCCACATAATAAAAGTACCGTATTTTTCGGTCTATAAGTCTATAAGACGCCCCCTATTTTTTGGGACTTTGATTTACGAAAATGGGGGGAAATGTATCCATGTATAAGATCCCCCCTAATTTTGACATTATTTTTAAGAGAAAAAGCCTAGTCTTATACACGGAAAAATAGTGTCACAGGAAAAGCGTATCATCAGTAACTATGAGTAATTAACATTTGATATTGTGATTGCATAGACTTCTGAGATGGGTTTCTAAGTGTTTTTTTTTTTATAAAAAATGCAGTTTTAAAGTTCTTTCATTAATAGTTTTAGAGTGAAAATGTAGCAAGGAAATGGTGTGTTCATGAGGACCCCCCTCCCTTCTCTTTCCCTGGACAGTTTCAAAAGTGAAACTGATTTCCCGTATGGTGAAGATGGGTCAGCCTATGCTACCTGTCCCCTCCAGCACATTTGCACCCCAGCAAGACTCAGCTGACAAGGAGGTAGAGGTGTGTTAGTTTCAATTCTCAGGTTCTTTTCAGTGGGGTTTGTGTGTGTTGGCTGTTGCTGAAATTCAGGTAGGTTGGCAGGACGACTGTTGAGGAACATAGCAAGCTGCCTTATACCAAGTGAGACTGCTCATCCACCTAGCTCCCTACTGTCTACACTGACTGGCAGTGAAGGAGGGGAGGCCCTTTTTTTTAGTTAATTACAAAGCTACGTGGTTCTCCAGGGTTTCAGACAGGGGGCATTCCCTGCCTACCGGGTATCAAACCTGGGGCCTTTTGCATGAAACTGAGGGTCTTGCCCTCCCGAGATCCAGTAGTCACCCCAAACATTTTTTGGGTCTGAATCTTAATTTGAGGGAAAGCCTTGTAAGGATCATCAATCATTTTGTTTGTATGTCACCTTTACCAAGTTAAAACAATGTTCAAAGCGGCTTACAACGTATTAAAAAACCCCATAACTACAAATGTTCTGGCATGCCTCTCTCTCGTTAATGTGGGATTTGAAGCCTCCAGGGTCCCTTTCCACTTCCCAGGAGGGTTAATTGTGCATTTTCTTCTTCAGGAGCCGCATGTCATTCAAGAATTTTCAACCCTCTGTCTGAACGACTACCGTCCAATGGCCCCTCCTCAGTGGGCAATGCAAGGTAAAAAGTGTGTTCCCTTGTTGTGCCTTGGTGATGGTCACCAACTTGGGTGGCTTCAAAAGAGGGTTAGGCAAGTTCATGGAGGAGAGGGCTGTCAGTGGCTGGAAACCGCAGGAGGGGAGAGGGCTCTTGTGCTCAGGTGCTGTTTGCAGGCTTCCCATGGGGGCACCAGCATCTTAAAAAGCAGAGACATCACCTTACCAACAAAGGTCCGTATAGTTAAAGCCATGGTTTTCCCAGTAGTGATGTATGGAAGTGATAGCGGAACCATCAAGAAGGCTGATCGCCGAAGAATTGATGCTTTTTAATTATGGTGCTGGAGGAGACTCTTGAGAGTCCCATGGACTGCAAGAAGATCAAACGTATCCATTCTTAAGGAAACCAGCCCTGAGTGCTCACTGGAAGGACAGATCGTGAAGTTGAGGCTCCAGTACTTTGGCCACCTGATGAGAAGAGAAGACTCCCTGGAAAAGACCCTGATGTTGGGAAAGATGGAGGGCACAAGGAGAAGGGGACGACAGAGGACGAGATGGTTGGACAGTGTTCTCGAAGCTGCAAACATGAGCCTGACCAAACTGCGGGAGGCAGTGGAAGACAGGAGTGCCTGGCGTGCTCTGGTCCATTGGGTCACGAAGAGTTGGACATGACTAAACGACTAAACAACAACAACATGGGGGCACCTGGTTGGCCACTGTGAGAAGAGGGTGCTGGACTAGATGGGCCACTGGCCTGATCTGGCAGGGTTCTTCTTGAGTGCAGTGGCTCTACTCAGTAGAATTTAGTTGGACACAACCCAGAAGCCAGCATGATGATTGTGCATGGAAAGCGGAGGAAATCTGGATGTGTGGGGATGGGGGGAGCAGTGTCCTTCATTTGCTGTAGATCAGCTTGAGCAGAGTCTGCATCAGTCACTGGCATTGTGTTTAGATGCTTGAATTGATCTGTTTGTGTGCTGACTCCTCTGGGCTCCTTTGGGTGGAAATAGAGACAAACATTTTGATGATGATGATGATGATGATGATGGACTGCTTGTATTGAGATGGGCAACGCTGATGCCTCTGCTTTCTTCCTAGCTCCTCATCCAGCTGTGTCGGGGCTCCAGGCGCCTGCTGCCCCCCAGCCACACCCACCTCTTCCAAGAACCCCTCAAACCCCTCAGGTAAGGAGTCTTTTGTAGGCAGGGAAAGGTTCTTTCATAGGCTGCCAGGTGAGCCACAACATCATACTATGTTCCCTGGTTTGCTGAAGACAGGGGCATGCGACTAGCAGGCTTGACTAAGTTTCCTCATCCTTTTCTGTCAGTATCAGGTCTTCATTTGCAAAATAGGGAGGGTGCAGTATATCCATGTAGCCTTATTAGAGTTCACCGATTGGGTCTGCGTTGCTCCGGGACAGGAGGAAGGAAGTCAAAATGACACCAAGGTTGGTTCAAAGAAAGAGTTTATTCTGCTCTCTGGATAGCAGAAAGCACTTGCGTGATTAGTCCCCAGCAAGTCCAAAGAAATGACAAGTTTCATGCAGTATATATATCTTCCAGGCACCCTCTCCCTCCTTCCAACCACGTCAGCCTATGTATGCAGGTTGACATCACATATGTTCCTGCTCTGGTACTCTCAACCATAAAAGGATCTTCCTTCCTGTACTTCTGACTATAAAAGGGATCTTCCTCTTCCTACTCTTATCTGGGAAGAGGTAATCATCTCCGGGAACACGCTCTGGTGTTTGTTCCCGGACCTGGGTTTGTGTGTCAGAGTGTGTCCAGGACGTAAGATAAAGCACAGACGTGTCTTCTCTCTGTTCTGTTCTACTACTGGTACAGTGAAGGCCATAGTTGCCGTCACAACTGATAAAGAAGAGGGCTCTGAGCACTTGTCTATACAGCCGGGCTTTTGTTTATGCATTGAGCTCTGCTGGATGACGCCAATGGCCTATCTCACCCAGCATCCTGTTCAGATGGGGGCACCAGTTCTCAGTGGCTACCTGGATGCCCCAGTGCAAAGTGCACAAACAGTGCCTGCATGCAAGAGCTCTTTCCCCTCCTCCAGTTTCCAGCAACGGGCATTCAGAAGCATTCCTTCTTCCAGCCATTAGCTGTCGAGGCCAGTAGCCATCAATAGGCGCCTACCCATGGATTTGCCCAATCCTCTTTTAAAGCTGCCCAAATGGTTGTCCATCATTGCCTTTTGCAGGAGAGGATCCCTTGCAGTCCTTGGCCTTTGGGTCTTCTAGCCCTTGAGAGCAGGCTTAAGCAATCCCGCTGTTTTAATGGGGGACCTTGTTGCCGTCTGTTTGGTCAGTGTGACAAGTCACCTGACTCTCCTTTCCCTCCCCCACCTGTGTTCTCAGCCTTATGCAGGGATGCCATATGCTTACCCCCAAGTGAGTGCCGCAGTTTCCCAGCTCCAGCCTGTTGGGTTGTGCCCAGCTCCTTTCCAAGGTATGTTCAAACTGTGCACTATGTAGCTTTGGGAACTGCTTCCAAACATTAACTTTTTTAAAAAAAGCAAACCCCTTTATAAACATTGTTGACAACCCAAAAGTCTGGTAGCAGGCTTGCCATATATGAAGAAAGCAAACAATAAATAATAAGAGAAAGAAATGGTGACTCACCAGTATTAATTAAGACACCCATATTTCCCAGACTGGTACGGATAGGGAATGTTGAGCATCTGCCTCTGTAGCCCAGGAAATGAAATCCTACCTGTTGAGCATTGACTCGGTGAAAGTTAGAAATCCCCCCGTTCAGAGCATCACAGCCTACTGGATCAGGCCAGTGACCCATGTAGTCCAGCATTTTCTTCTTACAGTGGCCAACCAGATGCCTGTGGGAAAGCCACAAGCAGGATCTGAGCACCTTTCCCTTCCTGTGCTTTTCAGCAGCTGGTATTCAGAAGCATTTATTGCCCCCAATTGTGAAGTCGGAACATGGACTCATGGCTAGTTGCCATCAATAGCCTTCTCCTCCTCCGTGAATTTGTCCAATCCTCTTTTAAAGCCATCCAAGTTGGTGGCCATCACTGCCTCCAGCAGAAGAGAGTTGCTCGGTTTAAGTCTGCACTGTGTGAAGAAGCATTTCCTTTTGCCTTATTCCAGCTGTTTAAAAGCTGGGAAGAGGCAGCTAAGTTGCCTTAACGTCCCCCACCCTAGAAGATTCACAGCTGCTTGTTAAGATGCTCAAGGACAACTGTGTTCTTTTCTCCCTGCCCTTTCTTATTGGTGTGACCCCTCTCTTCCCGCCCTGTCCACTTCTACAGTGGTACCTCGGGTTAAGTACTTAATTCGTTCCGGAGGTCTGTTCTTAACCTGAAACACCTGAAACTGTTCTTAACCTGAAGCACCAGTTTCAGTTTTCATCCTGAAGCAAAGTTCTTAACCCGAGGTACTAAGTACTTAATTCGTTCGGGAGGTCCGTTCTTAACCTGAAACTGTTCTTAACCTGAAGCACCACTTTACCTAATGGGGCCTCCCGCTGCTGCTGCGCGGTTTCACTTCTCATCCTGAAGCAAAGTTCTTAACCCGAGGTAATATTTCTGGGTTAGCGGAATCTGTAACCTGAACCCAAGGTACCACTGTATTTGCTTCTGCTGGCAGTCTCATTTTGAAACAACAATAACAAACACAACCTTGCAAAGTTTTCTTTCCTGTCACAGCAGCTGGAGACCTTGGTTCATTCCTGCTGACAGAGACCCGGCAGCAGAACACAGAGATCCGCCTGGCCGTTGGGAAGGTGGCTGACAAGATGGACCAGCTGTCAGTCAAGGTAATACAGAACTTTCAGGATAGGAAGCTGCTTAAGAACTGCCTTGCTAGCACTTTCCAGAAACAATAGGAAGGTGTTTTTCTTGCAACAGGCTTTTCCAGTGGGCTGAAAAGCTCCCTCCCCTGAGGTGTTGGTTTTGTATTGTTGATTATTTTATTTCATAAAAAAACTCAAAGCATTTTACAAAAAGAATAAAACAATAGAATTATTAGTGAAAATGATTTAAATATTCAAAAAATTAAAACCAGTGATAAACTAGAAACCTATCAGCATTCTAGAGATCTAAAGAAGCATGTGCCGAAAAGGGTACAGGCAGTTCCCCATTTACACGGGGTTTGCGTTCTGAGGCACTGTGCATGTCAGCCTGCCCCGCACCCCTGCAGGGCCAAAACTGGTGCGCCCACAGATGGGGAGTTGCCTGTAGAGTGAAGGTGCCTGCCTGATATGATTGTTGTTGTTCAACTGTTTTAAGGCTTTTAAACAACTGTGGCGTTTTATGTTCATTAAAAAATACATGTATCAGGCAGTATACACATTTTCTGAAATAATAAATCAGTCTACCTTCAGGTTTTGCTTCTGTTTCATACTGTTTGGAGAACTGTATCTAGCTGTTTTTATAGTAGGCTTGTGAATTGTCTTTTTAATCTCTGATGGGGGGGAAGGTTTGGGACGAGGGAAGTTGCTTCAGCTAGGTGGTGGAGCACCTTTTTGCATGCAGGAGGTTCCATGTTAGCTCCCTGACGTCTCCAGGAAGGACTGGGTGACTCCGTCTGAAAACCCAGGGAGATGCTGCCCGCCAGTGTTGACAGCACTGAGCTAGATGGACCCAGTAGTCTGATACTGAGCCAGGTTCCTGTGCTCCCGCCAGTTTCTCTCCTTGGCAAACAAGTGAGCAGCTCAAAGGGCCCAGGCCTGATCTGGCTTCTTCTCTCCCGTGTGCTGATGCTTCAAGCTGCATCTCCTTTTTGTTTTTCCTTTCTCTCCCCACATCCCTTGCAGCTGGAGGAACTACGGAAGCAAAACTCTGGCCCCGGTTTGCTGCCAGGCGTCTCTTCTGTTACCATGGAAACCTCTATGATCATGAGTAACATCCAGCGTATCCTGCAGGTAAAGAGCCTGTCTACTTGAGAGCATGAAGACTAGAACCTTGCTTTTACCTTCAGGTGAAGGGTCACCGCTAAGCGGCAGAGCATGTGATTCGCAGGCAACAGGTCCTGGGTACAGTCCCCAGTGGTGTCTCCTGGCAGGGCTGAGAGAGACCCTGTGCCTGAAACCCTGGAGGAGACGCTGCTAGTCAGTGGGGAGCCTTGGGCACAGATGCTGCCCTGTCCTTCCCTGTTCCTGCTCTGCACCTTCCTTGAGTTCTTTTGGCCAGCTGGAAGTGTCTTTGTTGCTAGCCTGGATGTGGAGCAATCGGTGTAGAGACTTCTAGTCTCCTGTATTATAGCCACATCTGTTGCTCCACCCACTTTTTTCCCTAGCCCCGCCCACACCTGGACAGTTGATCCAGAGGCAAGGCAGTCTTTGGACTGGCAGAGGTTCTTTGCCCCTGTTGGAGGCTGCACTGAGCTGGATACACGCAACTATCTGGCTTGAGCTAAGGGAGCTTCCTCTGTTCCAGTTCCTCTAAGGCTCCACTAGCAATTGGGCTTTTAGTATTGCAGCTCCAGACAGTTTCCAGCCCAAATCAGACCAGGGCCTAGTGTGACGCTGTTCAGATGCCTCTTGAAAGCATGCTTGCTTTGGAGGGCTTCCATCCTGAGATGTCAGTTGTGCAGATCAAGTTTTATACCTGCTGAAATGGTGTTGTTTTTTAAAGTTGAGTAGAATAGATGGGCTTATTGTATCAGAGTTTGTGAAACTGATTTTATTCATTCTCAGAGCTTGGATTTCTGTGTTGTATTTTGCTTTTACCATGTATCTTGCTTCCATGGCTTCATGCAGTACAGCTGTCTTGCAATTTGCTTACTAAATAAAGTTTACCTAAGAGGCTTGCTAAAGGGGAGCAGCTCCAAACTGCCCATGTTCTGTCCATGACCATGGCGGAAGACCACAATGATTTCTCTCCTCAAATCTGGGTCCCCGAGAGGTGTTGGGGAAGAGATTGTGGCTGGAGATTGTGAGAGTTGCAGAGGCCAGGACTGCCTCTGACAAATTCCGTTTTGCTCTTTGTGCCACAGGAAAATGAGAGGTTGAAGCAGGAGATCGTTGAGAAGAGCAGCCGCATTGAGGAGCAGAACAAGAAGATTGGTGAACTGATTGACCGCAACCAACGGTGAGGGAGACTCTTGCTCACTTTTGATGCTCTATGAGAAACAGCTGGTATTTGTGGCTGAAGCCTAAAGCTCAGGTGGCCTGGCTCAATCCCCAGGCACCCCAAGGCTGCTGCCAGTCAAAGTGGACAGTACTGGGCTGGATGGACAAATACAGTGGTGCCCCGCAAGACGAATGCCTCGCAAGACAGAAAACTCACTAGACGAAAGAGTTTTCCATTTTGGAGGTGCTTCGCAAAACGAATTTCCTATGGGCTTGCTTCGCAAGACGACAATGTCTTGCGAGTTCCTGCTGTTTTTTTCCCCTCCCCCCCTTTTTCTAAAATGCTAAGCCGCTTATCAGCTGATCCGATCAGCAGATAAGCCGCTAAAGGCCGCTAAAAGCCGCTAATAGCGCTAATCCGCTAATCCGCCAATGGGCTTGCTTCGCAAGACGAAAAAACTGCTAGACGAAGAGAATCACAGAACGGATTCTTTTCGTCTTGCGAGGCACCACTGTAGAGGAATACAGGAATATAGCCAGTGTGGGGTAGCAGTTAAGAGGGTCTGTCAGAGTAAGATCTGGGAGACCAGGGTTCCAATCCCCACTCTGCCCTGAAGGTGACCTTGGGCCAGTCACACACTCTCAGCCTAAGCTACCTCACAGGCTTGTGAAGATAAAAAAAAGGGAGGAAAACTATATACCAGTATTTGAGCTCCTTGGAGGAAAGATGGAACATAAAATAAGAACTATTATGATTCTGATATAAAGGATAGAAGCTCTCCTAGGGTGGCTTTTCAAAAGTGAGATCTACATATGATACTGCCTTGATTTATTATTATTTTTCACATGAGAGGATGGAAAGTATCAAATCATGCAAACATTCACGTGTGCAAAAAACAATTCTTCCCCCAGCTATGTGGAGCAGAGCAACCTGATATTTGAGCAGAGCAACAGCTCACTGCAGAAGACCATGGAGCACACCCAGGCAAGGGTCCTACATGCTGAACAGGAGAAGGTAAGCCCTGGCAGTGTGACAGCCGCAACAGGAGGGCCAAGTGACTGAGGCTGTGGGGAGGGCAAGTGCTATCCCAGGAGTTCACAATCGCTAGTGCAGGTCACAATTTCCCTTTGCCTGCAGGCCAGAAAGAAGTTACATTTCTGAGCAGCAGTAGCAACAAAATAGAACAAACGATTAGCTAGGTATACATGCACATCCAGGTAAAAGATACATAAGCTTCAGGTAATCCTTTGAAAAGCACCTCAGGTTGGCATGACGTGAGCAAGCACAATGAATGTCCCCCTCACTTCCTCCTATGCAGCCAAGAAGAAGGGTGTGAGAGTTTCCACTTCTAGGTAACTGCTGCTTCCTCTGTTGTCTGGACTGAGAACAGCCATTAATGTTAAGTAGAATAAGTTTCTGAAGTTAGCTTATAGTAACAAACATTTGAAGTTGGTGTGTTTGATATTACCCATAGTTGATGTTAGCTGCAGCTCGTTGTCCCAGGCAACACAGCAAACCATGGCTGGGCATAAGTGTCAGGGTTTCTGGCCGCATGAGAGGAGGAGATGTAAGGGGAGAGCATGCAAGTCCAGGTTTGCTGTGGCCTGTTCTTGCTTGGACATCAGCGTGCAAACCCTGCCATTAAGGGATCTTCCATGCATCTTACCCTGAGGCCGCTGGGATTTTCAGTGATATAATCAGCCCTTGGACCACAGGATAAGCAGAGTGCTCTTAACCCAGAATGCCATAGCCTCTTTTGATAAAACTTTCTCCCCTCTTGCTGTTCTTGCTTCTGGTGGTGTTAACTCTCCTCTCCTTGTCGCCGCTTTTCTCTCTAGCACATGCCACCACTGGGTTACTTGCAATTCCCAGGAACAGCATGCTGCCTCCAACAGTGGAGGGAGACCCTAGCCCTTGTGGCTGTTGGCTGTGTATAGCTTTTCCTGCCCCATTGTTTTGTCTAATCCGCTGCTAAAGCCATCTAACTGTTTGGCCTTCATTTTATCTTGTGGGAGAGAGCTCTGCTGTGTGAAGATGTCCTTTCTTTTGTCTGTCCTGAATTTTCTGGGGAAACCTTTTCTGCTCTCCATTTTATGCACCTTTGTCGTGCATGCTTTCTCCTGAACTAACTAAAAAGCCCAAGGCTTCTGCCTCCCCCTGCTCCTCATAGCCTTGCCAGTAGACCAGTTCTTCAGGGTGTTTCCTGGGAGACTCATTCTTAGCATTTGGGAGCCTCCATTTGCATCCTCCCAGGAAAGGTCTTGTGGGCTCTCCTTCCCCATATGTTCTCCTGTCTCTTCTGCTCCTTTGCGTTGCAGGTCAGAATCAGCAAGGAGCTAGCGGAAGCCACAGCGCAGATCACCCAGCTCCAGTTGGAGCTGGCCCGTCATCAGAAGCAGGAGATAGATCTCCACTCCCAACTGAATGAAGCCCTGACAGAGTCGGAGGGGCAGAAAGCCCAGGTCAGCCGACTCCGTGCACAGCTGGCAGGTAAGGGAAGCTGAGAGGAGGTGCTGAAATGGCAGAAGAGCACTATCCAAGCACATGCAGAGTAGTTTTATCATCCTAGGAAATTCTTTAGCTTGCAGGTAGGGAGCCTGTGGCCCTCCAAGTATTACTGGCCTTCACCTCTCATGAGCCCCAGCAAGCGTAGCCAGGGATGATGGGGTTGGAGTCCAGCAATCTCTGGAGGTCCTGCTCCTTAGGGCCTCCTGCAGTGTAGCTGTTAAAAACTCAGACACACAATCTCCAAAAAGACTCTTGACTTTAATTCCATCTGTTTAAAAAAGGCAAGCTTCTGATCTCTACAAACTTGATTGACTGTATTTCTATGCTGCTTTTTGTTGAAATGAATCTCCAGCTTACAAACAATAACATAATGTAACATAATAGAAAATGGGTTTGTGCAGATTCTGCACCTTCCTTGCCCTGCATGCAAGAGCAGAGCAGTGTAAGAGTGAGATATGTCTATAAACGCCATGATCATGACAATTATAACAAATAAAGGCTTGACATATCTCACTTTGCATGTCATGAGTTATTTCATATATTAGTTTCACCTTTTAAGTTGAATTACTGAAATAAATGAACTTTTCCACGATATTCTAATTTTTCAAGTTTCACCTGTATGTCTTTAAAGTTACACGGAGGCCCCATCCACACTATACAGCATTATCATGCCACTGCAGTCGGGCATGGCTTTCTCCCAAGGAATCCTGGGAAGTGTGGTTCGTTCCTGCTGCCAGTACAGTGGTACCTCGAGTTACAGACACTTCAGGCTGGTACCTTAGATTAAGAACAGTTTCAGGTTAAGAACGGACCTCCAGAATGAAATAAGTACTTAACCCGAGGTACCACTGTAGTTGTGTAGAAGTGGAGAGCCCTGCTTAAGCAGCCATTTCCAGCATAGTTTAACAGTTTGGGAATTGCCCCACCACCTCTCAGCTCCCTTAACAGAATGTTCTCAGTTCCCAGAATGTTTTGTGGGAAGCTGTGAGTGTTTAAAGCATATAGTGCAGATGGCACTGTACTTAGGCTTAGCTACAGCAGTGGATGGAAACAAGGACATGCATTGTAACCGGCTCTCTGCCCCACCTCCACAGAACTTCAGAAATCGTCTGACGACATGAAAAGCAGATACCAGGAGGAGAAGCTGAGTGGGAAGAAGTTGGATGAGAAGGTGGCAGCCCTGGAAGAGGAGGTGACTGATCTCTGCGTTAAGAAGGAGAATCTGGAGAAGGTAGTGCCCAGGGCTGGCAAAAGTCATCACCCGAGGCCAAAAGTGGCTCCCTGGAAAACTCTCTCTGACCCTTAGGATTCTCCCAGTGCCACCCCTCCCCCCAGCTTTGCACCCTTGACTGTTCTTTGCCTCCCTGGAAGATGCCCTTGAACTCTGATCATGCGTCTTCTTTCATTCTTAAAGGGAGGATTGAAAGGGACAAGTGGGGAAATTAACGTGTGTTGCTCCACTACCATCATCCCTCTTATATCATCTGGGTTATGACACTGCCCTTGAATCCTTGAGGCAAAGGCTTTGGGATATCTCACATAGGGACCTGCGATCCCGATCTTATGTAATTTGTAGCCTGGTCGCAGCTGGAATCCAATGCGGGTATGACTATCAAATATCCTCATACCTTAGGAATTTGTCTGTGCCTACCTATCGGCGTTTATTTACCAAAGCCAGACTAAATATATTTCCCTTGGAAGTTCTAAATGACAGGCTGAGAGGCATCCTCTATCAGAATAGGCTTTGTTTATGTTCTCAGGACATCGATTGCATGAACAAGCAAGGGACCAACTGATCAATCCCCTACTGGCAAATTTTCCAGGAAAATCTGAAGCCTCCCATATTAAATACCTTTTGGAAGACAGGTCAAATGATATTACACTGGCCGTGGCAAAGTTTCTTTCAGAGGTTGTAAGAAACAAATATCAATATGCTGTAGATAAAACAAATGACTGCCTTGGTTTCTTCCATCTGTCTGTCTGGTTGTTTTAACTGTATCTAGTTTAGAAATTGTTTTGTAGATCTTTGGACCACAATAAAGTATAGATAGATAGATAGATAGATAGATAGATGATAGATAGATAGATGATAGATAGATAGATAGATAGATATCATTATGACACCACAGTCTACACTGTGCCTCATTTCCAAAGAAACACAGACTAAGTGCCTAGACCCCTGGAATCTTGCACCGGTCAGAGATTGGGGTGGCATTTAGCCCCATATTACTAATCATGGGAGCAGCAAAGAGGGTGAAGCCCAGCCCTCTAGAAATAACAGGTTGTATCTAAGGTACTACAAAGTGAAAGTCACTTAGCTGTGCCTGTGTGGCTGAGTAGGGATTCAAACCCTGGTCTCCTGAGTCCTGGTTAGAGACCAACCATTACACAGTACTTTCATCAGGGGCTGCAGTCGTTTTTGTGGCAAATAATCCCCCCTCCCCTCTACTTGTTCCAGACAACAACTCTGCAGCTGCTGGAGAGTCAGGAGGAGCAAAGGGGGAGCAGCAGCACCGAGGAGGAAGGACCTGCGGGAAGGAAGCAGCCAAGTGCCGCACCCCTTTATGGGGATCCCCACAGCAACTCTCTCCGAGAACCAGCACCAGTGGCATCCCCCGCTCCTTTGGCTAATCTGAAGGAAAGCTCAAGCAGTCCTCCATCCACCGCTCTCGAAGGAGCCCAAGACAGTCTGCTTTTTGCAGCTCCTGAGGCTCATTCTTCGGAAGCACCGGTTGAACAAACTCATGCAGCCTCTGCTCAAACTGCAAGGCCGCCTCTCAGGCTCTCCGCCAGTATTGAGAAGGAGAGGCCAAGCACTCAGGGTGAAATGGACACAATAGAAATAATTTTGAAATAATTTCTTTTTTTTTTTTTACTTGCATTTTCATTCTTTGGGTCTTTGGCTAATGTTTTCTCATTTGCTTCTATTTCCTTTCTAATTTGATCGAGTTTTTCCTCTGTAATTCTTTTTTGTATCGCATCATGTTGTATATAAAAGCCTCTTATGAAAGCTTTGCTTGCATCCCATATCACTCTGATGTATGTTTCTTGTGCCATGTTTATTTGAAAAAATTCCTTCAGAAGTTCTTGTGCTTTGTTCATTATCTTTTCATTGTTTAAGATTTTTTCATTCATTCTCCATCTTTGGTTACGAATGGGATCTGTTCTGGAGCCTGGCCACATCCCAAAAACTATGAAACTGGAGACGCCCTTCTGTACATGCGCACAGCTCGATTGAGCACTTCTGTGCATGACCATGCAGTGAAACCCGGAAGTATACACTTCCAGGTTTGCAACCCAAGGATTACGTTACCAAAGGTAACATAACCTAAGGGTCAACTGTATTTTTCTGTTGTTTCTTAACTCCATCATAATTGAATTATGGTCTGTTATTGATTTAGGTTGTATTTCTACCTTTTTTATTTTCCAAATTAAATTGTTTGATATCCAAATTCCAGCTATTCTTCCTGCCTATTTATAATGGGTTGGGAGTTACTCGTGCGTAATCCTGCTCCGTTTGAGCATTAGATTGCCTGGTTAAACCCTCCGGACTGCACAGCCCATCTCAGCGTGGCTGCCCTTAGTCACTCGTAGAATCTGACTGTGGGCGTTTCTTAAAGCGTTGCCAACATAAGAGTTGTTTGACGCCCAATCGTTTCCGCCTCTCACTGCGCGGGAGTCTCCTGCGCAGGGTGGGCGTGGGCAGCGAGGTGCTTGGGCTCTCCTCGCTAACTTCCAACGAAGAGTCCTGGAGCCCCTGCACCTCCCTGTCCCGTTGCTCTCCTGGATCCCTGGTGTTACACTCATTCTCTTCCCCTTCTTCCCAGCTGAGTCTCCCTCTAGCGCTAGGACCTTCCCCTGCAGAATCAGAGACCCTCTCCTTCTCCCGTGCCTCTGATGGCAGTTCCCTGACATCCACCTCCCTCCCAGGGCCCCCTTCACTCCCCCTCCGACCCGGGGGCTCTATTGTAGCCTCTTCTCTGGTCGGCGAGCCAAGGAAACCCCGGAATGAGCTGTCCTCCTCATCTGTGGGTGTGAACACCTCTTCCCACCTGCTAAGGTTCCCACCCAAGGAATGACTCTCCCAATCCAATTCTTCTTCTGATTCTGAAAACCCTTCGAAACTCTCTTCCTCCTCTGTGGTGCCGAACTGTTCCTCCCAGAATCGCTCTAAGGGCTTGGGTTTATCTGGGAACCGTCGGTGGAACACTTCCACCATATGCTCGTCGCCAACTGCCTCTGCTGGCACCCACGTGTTTTCCGACCAGGGCTCTCCTTCCCATGCCACCAAGTACTCCACCTGCCGCCCTCGCCACCTGGAATCCACTATCTCTGCGGCCGAGCTCTGGTGTTCCCTCTCTTCTACCTGTGGTTGTGGCAAGACTTCTACCTCCCGCCCCTCGAATTCCCGCCCCTCTCTGTGTGGTGAGAGCAAGGACCTGTGGAACACGGGATGTATTTTCATGTTGTTGGGCAACCTGAGCTTGAACGCCACGGGGTTTATCTGTTGTATAACTTCAAACGGCCCCAGTCTTCTGGGCTGCAACTTCTTGCACCCTCCCTTGAAGGGTAACCCTTGAGTGGACAACCACACGCGATCCCCCACCCTAATGGTTTCCCCTTCCCTTCGGTGTTTATCTGCTTGCTTCTTGTAATTGGCCTTGGCCCTTTCTAGGTTCATCTTGAGCTGTTGATGTAACGCTTCCATTTCTTCCACAAACTGTTCAGCTGCAGGCACACTCCAGCTCTGTTCCTCATTACCTGGGAATGCCCTGGGATGACACCCATAATTGGCTAAGAAGGGGCTCATACCGGTGGACACATGTTCAGCATTATTGTACGCAAATTCTGCTAGTGCTAGTTTCTCTACCCAATCATTCTGCCTCTCGCTAACGTAGCAGCATAAGTATTGCTGGAGTACACTGTTTGCCCTTTCCGCCTACCCATTGGTTTCTGGGTGTCTCGCTGTCGAGAAGCTGACCTCGACTTGCAGTAGGCTCATGAGCTTCCTCGAGAACCGGGAAGTAAATTGTTTTCCGCGGTCAGATAAAACCCTCAAGGGAGCGCCATGCAGCCTGAAAATGTGTTCTACAAACAACCGTGCCGTTTCTTCCGCCGTCACCGCATGTGAGCAGGAGATAAAATGGCACATTTTGGTTAGCAAGTCGACTACTACCATCACTGCTGTTTTTCCCCTCGATTTGGGCAAATCCGTCATGAAATCAATTGACACCACCTCCCAGGGTTTGTTTGGCGTGGGTAAGGGTTCCAGCAAACCTGCTGGCATCATGTGTTCCCCTTTGGCCCTCTGGCAGCGGTCACACCCTCTTACATATTCGTGTACATCTTCCCTCACCCGTGGCCACCAAAATTGTCGGGTCACCAGCATCATGGTTTTGTGTTGCCCAAAGTGCCCCGCTGTGGGGGTGTCATGTAGTTGTTTGAGTACCCTTCTTCTTAAAGCCTCCCCCGGTACGTACATCGCCCCCTGTAGTACAACACCCCTTCCTTCCCCTTGAACCCCTCTGGTGCTCCCCGCCCATCTTGGAGTTCCCTGATTTTTGTTCGTGCAAATTCATCATCCCTAGTGAGTCCTGCCGGTTCTCTTGTGCCCACTAGAGTTCCCCCCCCACACCCATCGGTCCTCAGGTATGACGTGGCGGGTCTCTGGCAGCCCCTCTCCTTCGAAGTACTCCGGTTTACGCGAGAGAGCGTCTGCTCTCATGTTTAGCTCGCCGGGCACATACTGGATTTCGAAGGAAAACTTGGAAAACTCCTGCGCCCAGCGAATCTGTCTCTGGTTGAGCACCCGTGCTGTCCGCCAGTATTCCAATTTCTTATGATCTGTACAGACCTGGATCTTGCGCTGCGCCCCTATCAAAAAATGGCGCCACCGACGAAAGGCGGCGTAAATCGCTAGCAGCTCTCGGTCGTACACGGTGTAGTTTTGTTCCGACTTGCTCAGCTTCCTCGAGAAAAAGGCACACGGTTTCCATTCTTGCTTGCTCAGTCCTGGCTGCAACAGAACCGCCCCAATAGCTCTGTCTGACGCGTCCGTCTCCAACCACAGTGGTTTCTCCAAATCCACATGTAGTAATTGTTCTTCCGACGCGAACGCCTTCTTCAAGCTTTCAAAGGATCGCTGGGCTTCCTCCGTCCACACAAACTTCTTTTTACTACTGAGACAGTCCGTGATTGGGGCTGTCAAGTGTGCAAAGTTCTTGATGAACTTCCTGTAGAAATTGCCAAAACCTAGGAATCTCTGCACATCCTTTCGTGTCTTAGGGGTTTTCCACTCCAATACGGCTTGCACCTTGCTTGGGTCCATGGCTAAGCCTTTGTCAGATAACTTGTACCCCAGGAACTCCACCTCTCGGGCATGAAACTGACATTTCTCTAGCTTGACCCACAACTGGTGTTTCTGCAATCGTTGTAGCACTTCCCTGACATCTCTCACATGTTGCTCCTCATTTTCTGAATATATTAAGACGTTGTCCAGGAATGCTACACAGTTCTTGTAAAGCAGAGACCCCAACACGTGGTGCATGAACGCTTGAAAACAGGCGGAGCCTGACTGTAATCCGAAAGGCATAATGAGATATTCAAAGGCCCCCAAGGGTGTGAACATGGTGGTCTTCCATTCATCTCCCTCTCTCATTCAGATTAAGTTGTAAGCCCCCCTCAGGTCCAGCTTGGTGAAAATCTTTCCCTTCCTCACTCTCGTCAGAATGTCGTCAATTCTGGGCATAGGGAAAGTCACAGGTTCTGACACCAAATTTACCCTTCTGAAGTCAACTACAAGTCTCTGTTTATCAGTGCCCTTTTTGTCCACAAAAAATACTGGACTAACCCCTACTGCCTTTGACTCTCTTATGAACCCTCTCTTTAGGTTCTTGTCGATAAAGTCCCGTAACTCCTTCATCTCCCTGTCTGACATGGCATACAGCTTACCCACCGGCAGCTGCGCCCCAGGGAGCAAATTGATCTGGCAATCGAACGGCCTGTGGGATGGCAGTTTATCTGCCTCCTTCTCACTGAAAACCTCCTTCAGATCAGCATATTGTGGTGGCACCTCCCCTTTACCCTCCACTGCAGTGCTAGCCACTCTGGCTACGCTCATCCTTGGCGTTTCCCCTCCGAAGCAGTGCTGCAGGCAGTAGTCAGACCCAAAGCTGACGGTCCTCTGATGCCACGCCACCACCGGATCATGTTGCGCTAGCCAGCTCATCCCTAATATTATTGGGGGACCCGCTAATGAGGCAACGTGGAAGGCAATTGTCTCTGAGTGCCTAGACACTCTCATTCTCATAGGTGGGGTCTGGTGTGTAACTTCCCCCCCAATCAGTTCCCTCCCATCAATGGTGGCGACTTGCAGAGGTGCATCCAAAGGTAGCAGGTGAAGCTGATGCTCTAAGGCAAAGTCCCTGCTAAAAAAATTGCATAAGCTTCCTGAGTCCAGCATACCCTGAACCTTCACTGGGTGCCCATTAGGGAGTTCTAGTACCACCTCAATGGCAATTGCGGCTCTTGGAGAATCTGGTTTGGGCACATTCATTGGTTGTTAGCTCGGCTGCTGTGCCCGCTAATCGGCAGCCAAGCGTTTCCGTTTCCCTGCTCCGGAGTATGGGGTTCCTCCTCCTGGCCTCCCACGGCCCCCACCATTCCTTGCCAGGCCTTTCTTTGTGGGCAGACTCTGGCAAAATGTCCTGGCCGTTGGCAAAGGAAACATTTCTTGGTCGTTTTTACATCCTTTCCCTCCTTTCTGCGACTCTCGCTGGAGTTTGAAACTTCCTGGGCGCGCGCACCACCTATTTCCATTGGCTCCGCCTGCGGGGAAGGCTGCCTAGGTATTCTAGGAATGCGGTAGTTATGACAACGCTGCTCTCTCCCTTCCCGCCTCTCTTGAGCCCGTGCTTCCTGTCTTGTGCCAATCGCAAGGGCTGCCTTGGTCAGCTGGTTCATAGACTCTGAGCGGGGTGCGCGCGAAAGCTCATCTCTGACCGTTGGTGACAACCCCTCCTCAAATAGCATTTGTATGGGCTCCGAGTCCAGCTGCCACCCCAGGCGATGAACTATCATGGCAAAACGTGACCAATAGTCTCTAACTGACCCTTCTCCCTGCTTACAGTTCAGCAGTTCCCGTTTGGTCACACTCTGTTGCAAATCGCTGCTGAACATCGCGTCCATCGCCTGAAGGAATTTCGGTAGATCCTCCATGGCGTCATTCTGCGTCGCCATAAGCGGTCGAATCCACTCCCTCGCCCCGTCCTGCAAGTGCCCCACAATATAAGCAACTTTGCCTGCATCATTTTCAAAATCGTTTTGCTGCAGCTTCAGGGCATATTCTATTTCTGTTCTAAACGCCCCATACTCTTGAGGCTTTCCCCCAAACTTGTGCACCAGTCCTTCCTTGCTATGGGGGTGGGTTTCCCCTGAGCATCCTGAGACCGTTGTTCGTCCAGCCTCGCCGTCAGGATGGCTATGTGCTCTTCCAGATCGAGGTTTCTCTCCTCCAGCGATTGGCCGCCAGCCGCCCCTCTAGTGGCTCCGAATTCTCCGGTCTTACTCATGATGCTTGTTGCACACGAGCAACTTTCAGTGACAGTCAGATTGCTATAATGGGTTGGGAGTTACTCGTGCGTAATCCTGCTCCGTTTGAGCATTAGATTGCCTGGTTAAACCCTCCGGACTGCACAGCCCATCTCAGCATGGCTGCCCTTAGTCACTCGTAGAATCTGACCGTGGGCGTTTCTTAAAGCATTGCCAACATAAGAGTTGTTTGGCGCCCAATCGTTTCCGCCTCTCACTGCGCGGGAGTCTCCTGCGCAGGGTGGGCGTGGGCAGCAGGGTGCTTGGGCTCTCCTCGCTAACTTCCAACGAAGAGTCCTGGAGCCCCTGCACCTCCCTGTCCCGTTGCTCTCCTGGATCCCTGGTGTTACACTCATTCTCTTCCCCTTCTTCCCGGCTGAGTCTCCCTCTAGCGCTAGGACCTTCCCCTGCAGAATCAGAGACCCTCTCCTTCTCCCGTGCCTCTGATGGCAGTTCCCTGACACTATTGCTTGGCCTCAGAATAATTAGTGTATTATTTTTTCATTTGGGTATCTATGTCTCCATGCGTTTTTTAAATTTAAAATTTCTGCCATTTGAAAAAATGAATATGGTAATCTCCCTTCTTTTGATTTCCCCCCTCTCTCTGTTCTAATTCTATTGAGGTAATGCCTGAGAACCTGAGATCCAGGCATACCCCTGTCACGCAAATATAGTCTTTCACACTTACTCCCATTCCAGTACAAAGGAAAGTATTTACAGCTCCTTGGTCCCTGAGTCAAATCAAATACACCCCTCTGTCTTGTCTGGCTTCATCCCACTATAGGATGGATAGGCATTGTGATTGAGGTGGTTGGATATCACTGGCCATGACTCCTTGGGAAGGCCCTGCAGATGTGTCTGTACATCTCAGGGATTATGGTGGGCTCACTCACCCCTCCCCTTATACCTCACTTCCCTGGGTCCTAAATGCCATTGGAACGGAGAAGACTGATACAATGAGTGATTTGTGATGAATTTCTAAAGTTTTCCCATTGAACCAGTACATAAATACATTTATCAGTGAATCACTCCCAACCCCTTCTTTCCTGCTCTCAAGAGCTGGGACTCATGATTTTACAGCTTTTAGTTGGAATTATATATTGACAAGACACTGGCTTTTTCTGCCATCTATTAATTCCAACTCTGGGGAGTCCAACTCTCCCTCCCACCCTACCCCCAACACTTTTTCTGTCATGCTGGAGGAATATGTTGACCTGACTGATATTTTGGGAAATGGTTTGCCCATTTACCCTCTATACAATTGGAGAACTCTCCATTTATAATACTAAACTTGGCATGAGGGTTCCCAGGGTGGGGCGGCAGACCTTATTGCTGTTTCTATGTTGGGTGCCATTTTGAATCAAGACAGCAGACTGAAATTTCAGTTTGGCATGACTTTGCCCGTTTTGTGGCACATGGTAAACCACAAGTAGAGATATGATTGCAAGATTCAGCTCAGGAGTACTCAAGGTGTGTGTGTGGGGGGGTCTTCATTGATGTTTGGATTTTGGGTGCCATTGTGAATCCTGGACAGTACCTGTGTGTCTGTTATTAGTGTGGGGGGTGTTAGAGGAGAGGTAGTACCTTTGGTGGAGGACACACCATGCTCCTAAGGTGGTAGTTTGTTCTCAGCGAGCCAGCCAGCAAGAAATCATATGGAGTAAGTGAAGTTAACTCTTTATTAGAAGAAAAAAGGCCTGCTTGCTCCCTTCATCAGAGCAAGGAGTTAGACGTGCTCTTGTGAGTGGGTCAGGTCTGAGGCCTTCTTCTGACATTAGAGCTGCTGAGGGATAATAATTACGCTCTCCACAGTCCCAAACATGGTGAGAAACCTACAGCTTGCTTTAGTTCTGCTAAACACTTGCTGGGTGTGAACAGAGAGCCAAAACAAACCTCTGTCTTACCTTTCTGGCTCTGAGCTGGAGGAAGATGATGCAGGTGCAGAGACAGGGAAAGATACCACACCCTTGCATCTTTGTCCTTCATCTTACTCCATCTTCCAGTGGTACAGCAGGCTCTTTGTAGCAAGGGCATGTTCTGGCGACCACAAATTTTGAATTGGCTACCCAGGTTACACTAGCTTTACAAGCTCGTTATAAGACATTGTAGAAATATTAGCAATGCTTCTGTTCACTGATTCCTGGAACTTTCTTGAAATGTAGGCTTCAGCTGCAGTGGCGTAGCGTGGGGGGGTGCCAGGGGTGCCGGTGGCACCGGGCGCAACATTTGGGGGGGCGCACGTTTGGCCGGCCCTCCTCGAGGAAGCAGGAACCCCACTGTCCTCGGACCTCCTACGAAGGCTGGCGGTGGGGCAGAGAGACCTTCTCCCCGCGCCAGCCTTCGGATGGCTGTCCTGAAGACTTGTGGTGGGAGCATGGGGGGTGCAGGGGGTAGCGTGGGGGTGCAGGGGGGCCTGCCGCACCTGGCACAACATCTGTGGGGGGCGCGGAAGAGACTCGAGTGCTAAAATCCACGGGTTAGGGGGCGCAAATTACTTGCCTTGCCCCGGGTGCTGAGAACCCACGCTACGGCACTGTTCAGCTGCAAATATTACTGGAGCAGTGTGTGGGAATGAAACGCACAACACTTGTTCAGTGCAAGAATTAACCTCAAGAGATGATCCCAGAGTTGGATTATTTCCTATGACATGTCATGGGTGTTTAGAGTAAGATGCATCACCAAACCTCTTAAATCCGACATTATTTTTGCATTCAGGTACCTCAAAGTGACTTACACAGTAAAGCAACTGAGGGTGTGAACACAACTGAGGGTGTGAACACACTACATTGTCAAAGCCCCCTTACCACAAAAACCTCTTAAATCCCACATTATTGGCTACACCAGCTCAGTTTCCTCTTCAGCTATTTGTCCGATCTAACCAACATCTGTTAGGATTTGAATGAGTACAAAGAATTTGAACCTGCTGTTTCTGGTAACAGTGATATCATCCCCACAAAAACGGACTGGCAAGCAAAAATGATAGAAGATCTACAGCTTGCCAGAACAACAGGGAGAATAAGAGGAAATTCAATACCAAAAGTTAATCAAGATCGGATAACATTTAAGGAAGATCTTAAAAAGGAGTGGCAACGTTAATCTCCTGACAGACCTAGAATGAATCTTGGAATATGGAGAATGTACATAGTAAAAGTTTATGGATATTAAACGAGAAGGCTAAATAAGAAGAAAGAAATGTGTTTTGCCAGACCAAGTGTAAATAGCACAATGAGAAGATTCGGAAGTTAGCTACCTGCGCCTTCCTCGCCTTCTCTTCCTTCGCTCGATCTCCTCAGACGCGTCCCTTCTTCGCCCGGCGAGCGGAGGCGCCACCTCATTGGCCAGCATCGAGCGAGCGTCACCCGCCCTCCCGCCTCCCTCTCCCAGAAACCAGCTTCCCATTGGCCCAGCCGTGTCCCCCTCCCTTTCCGTCAAACTTAAGAGTCCCGCCGCCAAATTCGCGGCCGCGGCAGCAACAGCTGATCGCTGGCGTCCCCGTGCACGCGTTTCTTCCCTCCGCGTGGAAGTTTGGCCCGTTTGGGGACCGCGAATGCCGCCGGCCGCTTTGGCTTGCTAGTTTCGCTTCCGCAGCCCAGCGCTTGAGCCACGGCCGAGAAGTTGCAGCCGCGCGCTTTGCGGCTCTCGCCTCCCGGCTTGGGCTTAGCCGAGGGGCGCGGGGAGCGAGGGGCCGTCAGGATGTTGGGGGACATGGATGAAGAAGACGAGGCCTTCCAGCTTCCGACGGGAGGGTGAGAATGCGGCGCCTCTCTGCGTGGGGGGACATGCGGGGTGTGCGGGTGTCTTTGGGTCGGCGTGAGGGAGCGGGGCTGTGTGAGGGGACCATAGCTGTGTGGGGGGCTGGGGCTGCATGTGGGGTTGGGGCAGCATGTGGGGTTGGAGCAGCATGTGGGACTAGAGCTGCATGTGGTTCTGGGGCAGCATGTGGGGCTGGGGCAGCATGTGAGGCTAGGGTGGGTTTGGGGCTGCGGCTGTATGTGATTCTGGGGCTGCATGGGGTTCTAGGGCTATATGTGGGGCTGGGGCAGTATGTGGTTCTGGGGTTGAATGTGTTTCTGGGGCTGCATGTGGTTCTGGGGCTGTATGTGGGGCTGCGGCTGCATGTGGGGCTGGGGTGGGTAGGTGCAGGCTTGCGATGTGTGATTCCGAGCACATGCAGAGGGGTTTGTCTGCAAATACGTGCTGTAAGGCGCTGAGAGAGAGGCGAAGTTCAGCTGAGCTAGGCGTCTTTGAGCCAGCAAGGTTCCCTCTCTCTCTCTTTCTTTTTTTCTTTCTCTCTCTCTCTCTCTCTCTCTGCCTCACAGCGTTGCTGGTGAGGATGAAATGGGCGGGGTTTCGGCCAGCTAAGGATGAAATGGGAGGCGCTGGGTTGCATCCGACTAAGCTATGCGTCGGTTACGCCCGCCCATTTCAGTGGACCAACTCTGAGCTGAAACCGAAGTGCCTTGTGTTTTCACTGTTTCTTACATGCTTAGCTTTGGAGCATGCAGTGGCTAAAAATGTTACACTGAGAGAGAGTCACAAAGTGAGCTTCATCTCCAAGTGGGGGTCTGCACCCTGATCTCCCAGGTCACAAGTTGGCATTCTAACTCCTTCCCTAAAGTGGGTGCCAGTAACAGGACTGAATGGAGGTGTTTTGTGGTCTTAAATTCCTTCTACAAAAGGAACCCTAAGAAAGATTTCTAGTGCCCTTTACACTGTGACATTTTAGGTGTTCAAAATAAGGGCACTGCACTACTGCTTTTGGCAACGCTGGCAGTGAGCAAAGGTCAGAGTGACATATAGCCAGTGGGAGTTGTAGTTCAGAAATTTATGGAGAACTGCAGATGCCCCCCAATATTCAAAATATAGTCCGGCCCCCCACAAGGTTTGGGGGACAATGGACTGCCCCCTGCTTAAAAAGTTTGCTGACCCCTGATCTATGTCTTCCCAGAATGTCACTCCCCAGAAGAAGAAGCCAAGCTCACAATCTCTGTTCCGCTCGCTTCTTTTGGGAGCGCTTCAAACATGCATGTTGCCACTTGTGGTTTTTCTCTAGCTGGAATCCTATAAGAACTGCTTAGGGATGATACGGGATAGATTTTCGTATCTCTCACAAGGTCATGCAGCTATTCCAGAGGATTGCTGTTGTGCAAACGCAGAATTGCCTTTGGAGACCTTAGCTGTTTAATTCACCCCCCACTGCCCACGCCTTACTTGGCTGATGCTTCAGGATGGAAAAGAGAGGGGAGGGGTAATGACACGAGAAAACAGCAGCCAACATTGAATGGGTGGGAGCTGGAGAACCGACTGGGGCACTTGAACCCATGGCAAACAGAGTACCTTTGGCAGGCAGTCCACGGGTTTGTTTCATCTGCACCAGCTGTTTGGGGTGTTGTCAGGGATTTAAAATGGGCACTTCACCCCTTGGTATAGCATGAAGTTTGGGGCTAAGTCTAGAAATTTAATGTTTGAAGATACTTGGTCTTAGTGTTTGTTCGTTTGTTTTAATCTGCAAGTTTCTAGCTCTCAGGAGTGCAGGGAAGTGGGCTAGGATGTGGGGTAACTGGTATGTTTCTACTCCTAGAACAACCCTAAGATGAGATACTTCTGAATGTCTGTATGGAAAACCACTTGTGTTCAGCCAGGTTTAGTCCCTCTCCCCACCTTCCTGACAGTGAATTGTCCCATGTGGGGAAGGGTAAACCGCAAGGGCTGGGCTTGTATCTTTCCAAAAATGGATTCCTTTACAATTTTATTTTTGTTTACAGTGGTACCTTGGTTCTCAAACTTAATCAGTTCTGGACGTCTGTTCCAAAACCAAAGTGTTCCAAAACCAAGGTGTGCTTTCCCATAACTAGACTATTATTTTATTTTTATTTTTAATAAAGTTTTTTATTGGGTTTTAACAATAGAAGAAAAAGTACAAGGACAAGGACAAAGAAAAAAAGATATAAAAACACACAATACATTAAACACTAAAATACAAAAATACATAAAAAGAAAAAAACGCATATACAAAAAACACAAAAATTCCCTCTTTCTTATTTTATATCTAAAATTCACATATTTTCCTGACTTCCTCACATCTCCCATTCTTGTATCCCTTTTAAGGGTTGGTTCAGCAAATTCATAGCCCTTAATTTATCTAATTATTGAATCATAGAATCATAGAGTTGGAAGAGACCACAAGGGCCATCGAGTCCAACCCCCTGCCAAGCAGGAAGCACCATCAGAGCACTCCTGACATATGGTTGTCAAGCCTCTGCTTAAAGACCTCCAAAGTAGGAGACTCCACCACACTCCTTGGCAGCAAATTCCACTGTCGAACAGCTCTTACTGTCAGGAAGTTCTTCCTAATGTTTAGGTGGAATCTTCTTTCTTGTAGTTTGGATCCATTGCTCCGTGTCCGCTTCTCCGGAGCAGCAGAAAACAACCTTTCTCCCTCCTCTATGTGACATCCTTTTATATATTTGAACATGGCTATCATATCACCCCTTAACCTCCTCTTCTCCAGGCTAAACATGCCCAGCTCCCTTAGCCGTTCCTCATAAGGCATCGTTTCCAGGCCCTTGACCATTTTGGTTGCCCTCCTCTGGACACGTTCCAGTTTGTCAGTGTCCTTCTTGAATTGTGGTGCCCAGAACTGGACACAGTACTCCAGGTGAGGTCTGACCAGAGCAGAATACAGTGGCACTATTACTTCCTTTGATCTAGATGCTATACTCCTATTGATGCAGCCCAGAATTGCATTGGCTTTTTTAGCTGCCGCGTCACACTGTTGGCTCATGTCAAGTTTGTGGTCAACCAAGACTCCTAGATCCTTTTCACATGTACTGCTCTCAAGCCAGGTGTCACCCATCTTGTATTTGTGCCTCTCATTTTTTTTGCCCAAGTGCAATACTTTACATTTCTCCCTGTTAAAATTCATCTTGTTTGTTTTTGCCCAGTTCTCTAATCTGTCAAGGTCGTTTTGAAGTGTGATCCTGTCCTCTGGGGTGTTAGCCACCCCTCCCAGTTTGGTGTCATCTGCAAATTTGACCAGGATGCCCTTGAGTCCATCATCCAAGTCGTTGATAAAGATGTTGAATAAGACAGGGCCCAAGACAGAACCCTGTGGCACCCCACTAGTCACTCTTCTCCAGGATGAAGAGGAACCATTGATGAGCACCCTTTGGGTTCGGTCAGTCAGCCAGTTACAAATCCACTGAGTGGTAGCATAGTCAAGACCGCATTTTACCAGCTTCTTTACAAGAATATCATGGGGCACCTTGTCAAATGCCTTGCTGAAATCAAGGTAGGCTACATCCACTGCGTTCCCTTCATCTACCAGGCTTGTAATTCTGTCAAAAAATGAGATCAGGTTAGTCTGACATGACTTATTTTTCAGAAATCCATGCTGACTATTGCTGATCACAGCATTCCTTTCTAGGTGCTCACAGACTGTTTGCTTAATGATCTGCTCCAGAATCTTCCCTGCTATTGATGTCAGACTGACTGGGCGGTAATTATTTGGGTCCTCTCTTTTCCCCTTTTTGAAAATAGGGACAACATTTGCCCTCCTCCAGTCTGCCGGGACTTCGCCTGTTCTCCAGGAATTCTCAAAGATGACTGCCAGTGGTTCTGAGATCACATCTGCCAGTTCTTTTAATACTCTTGGATGCAGTTCATCTGGCCCTGGAGACTTGAATACATCTAAACTAGCCAAATATTCTTGTACTATCTCCTTAGTTATTCTGGGCTGTGTTTCCTTTGCTGAATCATTTGCTCCAAATTCTTCAGGTCGGGCATTGTTTTCTTTATCGGAGAAGACTGAGGCAAAGAAGGCATTGAGTAGTTCAGCCCTTTCTGTGTCCCCTGTTTGCATTTCACCATCTTCTCCTCTGAGTGACCCCATTGTTTCTTTGTTCTTCCTTTTGCTACGAACATACCCATAAAAGCCTTTTTTGTGGTTTTTTACCTCTCTAGCAAGCCTGAGTTCATTCTGTGCTTTAGCTTTTCTGACTTTGTGTCTACACGTGCTGGCTATTTGTTTGAATTCCTCTTTGGTGGTTTCCCCCCTTTTCCATTTTTTGTACACATCCTTTTTTAATCTTAATTCAGTTAAAAGTTCTTTAGATAGCCACCCTGGCTTCTTTAGGCACCTTCCATGTTTCCGTCTCATTGGTATTGCCTGACGTTGTGCTTTTAGTATCTCCCTCTTAACAAACTCCCAGCCATCATGAACTCCCTTTCCTTTTAGTATTGTTGTCCATGGGATCTCACCCAGCACTTCCCTAAGTTTTATGAAGTCGGCTTTCTTAAAGTCAAGAAATTGAGTCCTAGTATGCTTGGCTGCTCCTTTCCGCTGTATAGTAAACTTCAGAAGAGCATGATCACTCGCGCCTAATGATCCTTCCACTTCTACCCCACTAACCAGGTCATCAACATGATTTCAATGTCATCAACATTCAGAAATTTTACAGTATTTCTGCAAATATATCTTAAATTTCCCCCAATCTTCTTCCACTTGCTCTTCTCCCTGGTCTCGGATTCTGCCAGTCATCTCCGCCATCTCCATGTAATCAATTAGTTGCATCTGCCAGTCTTCCACGGTGGGTAGATCTTCTGTCTTCCAATGTTTTGCTATAAGGATTCTTGCTGCTGCTGTAGCGTACATAAAGAAAGTTCTATCCTTCTTTAACACCGATTGGTCGACTATACCCAGGAGAAAGGCCTCTGGTTTCTTCAAGAAGGTATATTTAAATACCCTTTTCAGTTCATTATATATCATTTCCCAGAAGGCTTTAATCCTCGGGCATGTCCACCAAAGGTGAAAGAATGTACCTTCAATCTCTTTGCATTTCCAACATCTGTTATCGGGCAAATGATATATCTTTGCAAGCTTGACTGGGGTCATGTACCACCTATACATCATTTTCATAATATTCTCTCTTAAGGCATTACATGCCGTAAATTTAATCCCAGTGGTCCACAACTTCTCCCAGTCAGCAAACATAATATTATGGCCTATGTCTTGTGCCCACTTTATCATTGCCGATTTTACTGTTTCTTCCTCAGTATTCCATTTCAACAGCAGATTGTACATTCTTGAAAGTATCTTTACATTGGGTTCTAACAATTCTGTTTCTAACTTTGATTTTTCCACCTGGAAACCAATTTTTTTATCCAAGTTATAAACCTCTCTTATTTGAAAGTAATGTAGCCAGTCCCGCACCTTCTCCTTAAGCTTGTCATAACTCTGCAATTTCAGTTTGTCACCATCTTGTTCTAAAATTTCCCAGTATTTTGGCCATTTGGCTTCCATGTTAAGTTTTTTCAAGGCTTTCGCCTCCATAGGTGATAGCCACCTTGGAGTTTTATTCTCCAAAAAGTCTTTATACCTTATCCAGACATTAAACAGTGCTTTTCTGACAATATGGTTTTTAAATCCTTATGCGCTTTTACCTTGCCGTACCAAAGATATGCATGCCACCCAAATACATTGTCATTCCCTTCAAGATCCAAAACATCTGTATTCTCCATAAGTAGCCATTCTTTCAGCCAGCAGAAAGCTGCTGCCTCATAATAAAGTTTTAAATCTGGCAGGGCAAACCTCCCTCTGTCTTTATAGCATCAGTGAGAATTTTAAATTTTATTCTGGGCTTTTTGCCCTGCCAGACAAATCTAGATATGTCTCTTTGCCACTTCTTGAAACAGTCCATCTTATCAACGATTTGCAATGATTGGAATAAAAATAACATCCTGGGCAATACATTCATCTTAATAACACCAATTCGACCCAGCAAAGAAAGCTTCAAGTTCGTCCAAATTTCTAAGTCTTTTTTCACCTCTGACCAGCATTTTTCATAATTGTCTTTAAAAAGATTTACATTCTTAGATGACCCCCCCAAGTATTTTACCTTCTTTACTATTGTTAAATCTGTCTCATTCTGAAACCTTTCTCTTTCTATCGGTGTCAAATTTTTCTCCAAAACCTTAGTTTTCAATTTATTCAGTTTAAAACCTGCCACTTGGCCAAATTCCTGGATTACTTCTAAGGCCCTCTTAGTACTAGGTATCGGCTCCTGTAATGTCATAACAAGATCATCTGCAAAAGCTTTAAGTTTGTATTGTTTAGCTCCAACCTGGATACCCTGGATCAACTGGTCCCTTCTAATCATGTTTAGGAGAACCTCCAGGACTGAAATAAAAAGCAATGGGGAAATTGGGCAACCTTGTCGTGTCCCTTTCTCTATTTTAAACTCTTCAGTAACCATGTTATTAACTATCAATTTGGCTTTTTGTTCAGAGTATATCGCACCTATACCATTTCCAAAATTCTGTCCAACCCCCATCCCCTGAAGATTTTTCTTCATAAAACTCCAAGAAATGTTGTCAAAGGCTTTCTCCGCATCTACAAAAATCAAAATTGCTTTAGTATTGATGTTCAACTGCAACTTTTCTAGAATATTAATAATATTCCTCGTGTTGTCCGATAAGTGTCTTCCAGGGAGAAAGCCAGCCTGGTCTTTATGTATTATCTCTGCCAAAACTTTTTTCAATCTTCTAGCCAAAATATCAGCAAAAATTTTGTAATCCACATTAAGCAGGGATATGGGGCGGTTGTTCTTAAGTTGTGTCTTCTCAGACTCAGTTTTCAGTATAAGTGTGATGTAGGCTTCTTTCCACGTCTCAGGTGCCTTTTTCCCTTCCATAATTTCATTGCAAACCTCCTTCAAAGGTTGAATTAGTTCTATACAGTGGAAAGTTCTATACAGTGGTGCCTCGCAAGACGAAATTAATTCGTTCCGCAAGTCTCTTCGTCTTGCGAGTTTTTTGTCTTGCGAAGCATGGTTTCCCATAGGAATGCATTGAAAATCAATTAATGTGTTCCTATGGAGACTGCCTTCAGACCAGACTGTCCCCGGACCTCTTCTGAAGGCAGGCCGGGGGAGAACGGCAAGCTCCGGGGACAGAGGTGAAGGGGCAGCGCTCCTTCGCCTCTTTCCTCGAACCTCTTCTGTAGGTAGGCGGGGGGAGAACGGCTTTTCCCCGAGTGCTTCTAAAGGCGGGCGGTGGTGAGGGAATCCCTTGGACCCCCGCCAGACTTCAAAAGAGCTTCGGGAAGTCTGGCGGGGGGCCAAGGGATTCCCTCACCGCCGCCCGCATTTAGAAGCGCTCTGGGCAAAGCAGCGAAGTGCGCTGCTTTCCCCGAGCGCTTCTAAATGCGTTTCGCTTCCCCGCTGTCCCATTGATTTCCCTATGGGCTTTCGTCTTACCTTGTTCTTTCTTCCCTCTTTATTCCCTCTGCCAAGTCTGAAAGCTGTCACTATCTTGAAATCTTTCTCTGGATTAAGGCCCCAAAAGTCTTCGAATTCCTGCGAAAGGAATTCACTCAAATTCCCTTCTTCCGATTCCGGAACCGCCCTGATCCTCAAATTGGCCTGTTTATCTTTCAATTCCAGTAGGGACAGTTGTGCCTTGTGTTCTTCTATTTGCTTGTTAATTGGTTGCAATTTTCCTTCTACCACCAGCACCTTTTCTCTAGCTTCCTCAGCAATTTTCTTTGTCAATTTGGATTCCTGAACCAGTCTGTCGATTGCTTGTGTATTGGAGCTAATAGTTGTGGTATTTAAATCAATTTTAGCTGATAGTTTTTCCAAAGCTCCAAATATTTTGTCTAATGATGCGGTTAAATTCTCTTCAGCAGCTGTGCTTTTTACAGCAGTCTGTCCTGTGTCCTCTTTTTCTGTGACAGGAGGTACTACTATTGATTGTCTTCGTTGCTGTTGTCTGGTTTTAATTCTTGTTGGCTGGGGCTTATCCTGATCCATTGCTTTGTTGTTCAAGGTCGCTTGCGCAGTTCAAATTCCTTTCCTATGGGAAAGTTTCCAGACCTTGTAATGGAAAATCCCCAGCTATGTTCTTAGTCTCCTCTAGGGGAGCACCTTATCAACAATGTTGCTTTCAAAACAATTTTCCAAAGGCAGTCCTGTCCTACTTTCACTTTTCAATAACAGGCAACAGTTACAGAGAGTTCTTCCAATTCCAACTATTTCAGAAAGTCCTTTCCAATTCAGAAACAGAGTAATCTCAAACAGTTACTAATCTTTATAAACGGTGCAACACTTTATTATTGTCTCTGGCAGTCCAATATCAGGGATTAGGCAGTGGTCTTCTTTCTTTTCCCCCTCTTTTCAATCTCAAGTCCAAAAAATTCCCCTCTCCCCCTCACTCGGGGGGGGGGGGGTTCTTACATCAGACATTGAAATCCGAGTCTTTTCAATTTGGTTTCTATGGCTCTAGCTTTGAAAGTCTTTGCTTTGTTTCTATCTACAGGAGCGGAAGATGGACTTCCTTTTTGCGTCTTTCCTGCTTCAGTGCCAAGTTCAAAGTCTTTTTTCCCAATCAAAGGTAGTCCAATCCTTTGATCACTTAATTTAAAAGTCTTACTCACGGGTTGTAGTTTGTAATCCGAATTTCAAAGGAAAGAGTACAGCGCTCTCCGGCAACAGCTGTGCGGCTTCACTCCACGGAAGTAGCGATCGACCCTCAGCGCCGCGCTACCCCCGCTCGGCTCCGGAGCCCCTCGTGGTGTTCCCTCGCTAAATGGGGGAGCGCTTCTGGCGCCCGCCGGGTCCCACGGCCGCAGGCTTCTCCCGCCTGCGTTTTTTTTGGGTCTCTACTGCGCCGTAGCGGTGAGACCCCCAAATTCCACGGAGCTTCTCCTCCCGTTCAGAAGGAGACCGCCATTGCCGTTGGCGCCGCCTCCGGAAGTCCTCCCCATAACTAGACTATTAAAAACTGGCAGTGATTTACCCATTGCCATTGGAGGGACAATGGTGTGTGATGGGGGAGTTCCAGAGGGGGAGGGGGGATGGAAAGGAAGGCGACTAGTCTGGACAACAGCCACACGAGAAATATGTAAAATAACTAAGCAAGTATTAGACATCACCCCAGAATTGGCCCTACTAAACATCTTCCAAGAAAGCAATGCCCATTTACACCACAAAGAACTCATAACCCACCTATTTTCAGCAGCCAGAAACACAATAACCAGACACTGGAGAGGCCTGTCAGGAGTAAGCATGGACCAATGGTACCAAATAGTATGGGAAACAGCCGTACTAGAAAAATTAACCAATAAACTGAAACTGACACGGGGACAAACAGAAGAAGACACCTTTACCCCGGTATGGCTCTCCTTTATCACGTACACAGCCCAACAAGACAATGACAATAATCCACCAACAGCATATAAATCAATATGACTAACCTGATCCAAAACACCCACCCATCCCACTCACATACAAAAACAAAGATCACCACAGCCAATCACAAGCAAACAACCACACCCTAGGCCAACCCCAACCTCTCTCACCACCAAAGGAACACAAGTGAACAGCACAAGAAACATTGACACCAAACCCTACATACATTAAGCATAATAGAAACATCGCCACCTGACCACACCCCCACCCATCTTCCCCCCCTCCACCCTTTTTTTTTCTCCCCCTAATGTCTCAACAAATGAAACGGATTTGTAAAAATCTTACATGGAAAAAATACGAGAGACATTACACATACTTCTGTAAAACAAGAAAATCTTTAATTAAAAAAATAATAAAAAATAAGGGAAGCCCAGGTCAGGCAACAAGCGAGCGAGCATTGGAAGTGTGGCACTCAAAACGAAAATCCCCCCCCACACACGAAGTACGTCCAGATGCCAAAAAAAGTTTGAAAACCTGAACACTCGTTTCCGGGTTTGAAGCATTCGGGTTCCAAGTAGTTTGTGAACTAAGCTGTTCAAAAACCAAGGTACCACTTACTAGGTTCTATAAAAGCTTGGGCGCAATAATTGGGCAACGGCCTTTTCAGTTTTAGAGACTTTGTAGTTTAGACAAAAAGAAGCAAGTAAGAGGTAATATGATAGAAATTTATCAAATTAGGCATGGCATGGAGAAAGTGGATAGGGAACAGTTTCTCTCCCTCTTGTGAACATCCGATGAAGCTGAATGTTGGAAGACCTTCAGGAAAGGCAAAAGAAAGTACTTTCTCACCCCATGCACAGTTAAACTACAGAACTCTCGCGCAGGAGGCAGGAATGGCCACCAACTTGGGTGACTTTAAAAGAGGATTAGAAAAATTCAGGGAGGAGAAATCTAGCGATGTTTAGTCACTGTGGCTGTGCTCACCAAGTTGGCGGCAGCAGAGCTTCTGAACAACTGTTGCTGGAGACCACAGTAGGGGAGAGGCCTCTTGTGTTTGGGTTCTGTTGGCTACTGTAAGAAGAGAATGCTGGACTCGCTGGGCCTTTGGCCAGACCCTGCAGGCTTTTCTTTTGTTCTGAAGAGAGGTTACAGAAACTTGATAGGAAAAAGAAGGGGGTATCTCCAACTAAGTTCTGCTTAGAGAAGACCCACAATGCGTCTACTCCTTTAGTTGTGTGCATTAATTTCTTACAACAGCTCTTCCAGGCTGGTTACCCCAAGAGAGACTGGGCAAAGCTCCCCTCGGCAAGCATTATGACCTAGTGGGGTGGCCAACATCCTAATTCCTGACAGGATTCTAGTTTTTGAATCCATTACCCTCTGGTCTTTGGGGAAGGCTGCAACAAAATCGCCAACCTGCAGTGAAACATGAGCATCTTTGTGCTTGCAGATACATGTCTTGTTCTGTTCCCATCTACTTGCCTCTCTCTGTGAATGAAGTGAATGGTTACTTTTCTCTCTGCCCAGGACCAGGCTGGCCTCTCTCTTTGGACAGGATCAGACAGCTACAGAATCTGGAAATGTGCTGTTCCAATACATGCCACACAAGCAGCCTAAAAAAGGTCATCCAGCTACCGGTAAGTAAACTGTTCACAATGCCTAGGAACATAAGGCGAGCCCTTGTGGACCATCTAGTCCAACCTTTGGTTCTGAAGCCCCACAGAATCAACTGGGTTGGTCAACTCCCGAGTAGCGCTGGGGAGAGACCCCTGACCTGGGCCCCAGAAAGGTGCTGGTGGTCTGTATTCACCACACTGGGGTAGATGGACCCAGTGGTTTGACGCCATACAAGGCAACTTCCTGTTTTTCATTAATCTGAGCAACTGGCTTGGTCCCAAGACAAGGGAGCTAACTTGGCCTGATGTTTGCAAGCAATGTTCTATAACAGAGCACTTACCCTTCTCATGTGCTGCTCCAGCTGCAGGTCTGTCTACCGAGAAGCATCCTCCTGCAGCTGCTGCACCCACTGATGCTCCTGCGCCCACTGCAGCAGTGCAGTCAGTTTTCTTCGCTACAGTTGTTCATGCATATTTGTTGTGAGTACTACAGCAGAGGGGATGAGCTGCAGTGTGTTCTTGCTACCCAAGTCCTGTGCTCACATCTTTTGCAATCATCTCTCCATCTTGCCTGGCTTCTTCGGAAAGAGGTGGAACTGAACAACCGTGGGGGGTGGTCAACTGGGGCAAATGGGATTTTTTTTTTACAACGAATCAGGCTGTGGATATCATTGACTCTGGCTCTATGTGCTGTTGATTTCCTTGCCTTATGCCACACCAGTGAAAGCAGGTCCAGTAGGAAGGTACCCCCCTCATTCTGCCTCCAGCTGGCTCCCACCTGCCTGCCTTCTTACGTCCAACCGATCCAGAGGGCAGGACTTCCTGTCAGCTTCCTCTTCCCCCTCAGTCTCCATGCTGCCATGGTAGAGCACAGCAGGGAGGAGGATGGAGACAGCCCTAGACTTAGCTGGCCCTTCTTGTCGTTGGCTCTGGTGCCACCTAGAGTTGGGCTCCCTGCATTCACCCCATTGAGGCACCAGCCGACACTGAACTGAAATGAGGATAGAGACCTCCTGGGATGGGGAGCTTGTGGGCTGATAAAATGTTGCTGGACTGCTACCACCCACCCCCCACATTGCCCCTCACCGTTGGCCAGATGGCCTGGGCTGATGGGAGTCACACAACCCCTGGGAAGTCTATGTAAAAAGCTGCTTAATATAACCCATGGGGTTGGCATGGTGGCAACAATTGTGGGAAGCTAAGAGGTGTTCTCTTCTCATTCCAGTACCAATGGGAAATATGTGAAACATGGCAAGTACGGAGCAGCTGTAGTGGGCAGCAATGCAACCAAGGAGGTAAGAGGAGGAGGTGTGGTGTCTTGAAGTAGCCTGGCTTTCTGCCAACCTGCTGTCCTCCAGATGTTTGGGACTACAGCTGCTGTTGGTCCTAAACATCTGGAGGATACAGGGTTGATGTAGGTTGGGCTAAGGAAATGCTTCCCTTTGTCTGAATCCTGGTTTCCTGATGGTGTCTTACTCTGGAAAAAGCAAAGGTGCTGTTTTGGCTCCTGTCTCTTTCTGCCTCATCAGCTCACAAGGGTTATAGCTCCCATTTTTCTTATTCTGACCTCACTTCTCTACAAAAAGTATTCTCAGCAGGGAAGGGGCTGTCACTCAGCAACACAGCATCCACTTTGCAGACAGAAGCTCCCAAATCCAATCGCTAGCTCCTCTGGGTAGGGCTGGGGACACTGCTGCCAGTCAGAGTAGGCAGTCCTGAGCTAGAGAGACCAGTGGTTTGATTCAGTCCAAGGCCCTGTGCTCTTATGTAACTAGAACCATGTGGATTAGAATCTTGACAAAAGAAGGGCCATGGGGATATTGTGTGCAGAGTGGATAAAAGAATGTGAGACAGTAACTTTGTCGTGGCTTGAAAAATCAATAAATGTTCCCACCACACTCAAAAAAGGAAGGAGGTTTCAGCAACTTATGTTGGAAAAGGGATTCAGTTTTTCCAGCCTCTGTCCTTTCAGCTCGGTCAGCCAGCTCTTCAGTGGTTTGTTCTGCCCCACTTTGCTATGAAAGGATTCACAGGTGTTTTACAAGCAACGGATAAAATATGTCAGGAAACATATGCATTTATTCCAGGAAGACTCTGGTATGATTGCCTTGTCCCACTCCCCTGTTGCAGGTGAGGGTGGTGGGGACAGGATAAAACACTGGGCTGTCATTCCCGTTTAGCTGATTGGGCGGAAAAGGACAGATCTCACCCCTTGATTTCTCCAGGTGTAGGGAGCCTTTGGTCCTCCAGATGTCACTGAACGACAGCCCCCATCACCCCTCTCCACTGGGCATGCTGGCAAGAGCCAATGGGTGTTGCAGCTCAGCACCAAAGGCTCCCCACGCCTGCTCCATTGTAACGAAGTCACTCCACATGTAACGAAGCCAGGCACCTGCAGCCAAAGCAATTCCTACGATGAACACCTCTGATGTATTTGTATGTTAATGTGTCATTTGGCTGTTGGGGTGCTGTGGAAATGCTACCTGGTATAAGAGCAGCTCCAGGTGCTTTTGAAAAGAGCCAGCCCCGTAGTTTTTGATTCCTCACTTTTGCTCTTGTTTTCTTCTGTCCTTCCGTCTCTTGTGGAATCCAGTACAAAGTGCTTCTTTATATCAGCCAGCTGCAGCAGATTGCGACCGCCAGCATCCATGCTTGCTTTGTATTCACGGTAAGCTTTGACGTTAAGACCTTCAAGGACCATGGCATAGGCTGAAGCTAAGCAGAATTCTTTGGTGGTTGGAAATGCACATTGCATATGAGGTCTCAGCTGTGGTCAATTAATTTCAGTGGGTCTGCTTTGAGTAGGGCTAATGCTTGTTGCAACCCATTAGATTTGAGTAGTGTTAGATCCAAGGGGCCCCTCTATGGTTAAAATGCTTACCTAGAGGTAACAAAGTAAAGTAGATGACATTCTGCCCTCTGTCCTACTGTAGCTTACATCCCTTGGGGTAGCCCTCCACCCCAAAATCCTATAGCATTTTTCCATTTCTAAACATGACACACTACATATGTTGATGTTTGTGTGTGTGTGCTCAGAGTAGACTCACTGAAATTAATGCACCAAATTCATCATGTCCATCAATTTTCATGGGTCTGCTCTGAGTAGGGCTAACATTGGGACACAACCCAAAGTCTTTAGCAAGACCCATTAGGAAGAAAGTTGCTTTGAGCATAGGCTGTCTTCTGCTCAGAATGCCACTTTCTCTTTTCTCTTTCTGCAGGTGCATCCCAACAACTACTGCACATTTTATGATGATCAGAGGCAGATTTGGTCCATCATGTTTGAATCAGAAATGGCGGCTGTGGACTTCAGCAAGCAGGTGCCAGAGGCGTGCATTGCATTGTGGGGTGGGGGGTGACTGTCCTGCAGACACTGAACTAGTGTTTGCAAGAGCTCAGCTCTCTTGCATCAGTCACCAGAAGCTTTCTCTGCCAACTACTAAGAAGTATCCAGGGAGGGCAAGGAATGGTGGTGTAGCCAGTTGGGGCCTTTTCAGGCCCCTGGGGTCTTCAGCCAGTGCTGCGCTGGGCCAGATTGCATAGGTGTGGATGACAATGCAGGCTAATAACACAAATGGCTTGGTTCTTCCTCCTTGCAGCTGTGCATTGCCAAGTATAACAGCAGCCGTTCTCCTGGCTCTGTGCTGTGCCAGGATCTTGTTCTCGGAGACGGCCAAGGTGTGGCGACTGGAGATGTCCTGGAGATCACTTTTACAGGCTGGCTGTTCCAGAACGGTAGTCTGGGACAGGTGAGACCTGGCAGAGGGGGCGGCTGGGGATGATGGGGGTTGAAGTCTCTAGCAGCACTGCATGGCCACAGCTTTCCCACTCCTGGTTTATAGATTGCATACAGCCCTTTTCTCCCACAACCCCATCCTTTTGCCTTTCAATAACATTGCAAGGAAATGAAACAGGAGAGGGACTTGGTGAGGCTCACCCAGCTTGCTTCACAGCTCAATGTGCATTTCAACCTGACCTTTGCTCACTGAGGCTTGTTTCTATAGAAAAAAGGCTTTTTCATGGGGTTTGCATTGGTTGCTCTCCAGAGGTGAGGCCTTGCCCAGCCTTGCCACCCTTTCTCAGTTGGGGATGCTGACCTTCTTCCTGGGAAGCAAATGCTGTTAGGCCCTAAGCTACACCTGTCTCCAAGGACTAGATCCTATTTCTCAACCTCATTTTACCCAATCTGCAACATGGGAGGCACCGCTAGGTAGGGGATTCAACATGGAAAGCTGCCTTGCACTGCATCAGGCCACTGGTCTAGGTTGGCATCGCCCACATTGACTGGCAGTAGCTCTCCAGGCTTCCAAGCAAAAGCCTTTCCCTGACCTTACTTGGAGATGCCAGGATTGAACCTGGAACCTTCTGCCTGCAAAACAGGTGCTGTGTCCCTGAGCTGTGCCCCGTCCTTCGGTACTCATTGCTGTTGGCTCAGCAGTGGGAGTAGCAAAACGTGAACCTAATACCTTCTGCGTTAAAGGTAATTTCACCCCATCGACCTTCCACTTTTGGAACAGGTTTTCGCCTCGAATGTAAATAAAGAGAAGCTGCTCCGTCTGAAGCTAGGCTCTGGCAAAGTCATCAAGGTAAGATGGCGCTATCTTCCCACCACAGTGCAAGGATTCTTTCTTCCACTTCCACATCTAAGCAGAGTTCAGCAGCCCGGGCTGTGTGGAAGGCTGAATAGCAGTGATGTTTATTGAGCTCAAACCCTGATCAAATGGCTTCCTCAAGAACAGCAGGCAGGTAGCTGTCCCAGCTTGTCTACGCCTGCCAGGATCTGCTGGAGTGGGAGGCCTCCTCTGTGGCCTGGAAGAAAAATGTCCTGGACCTCCAGTGTTGCCTCTTGCTGTCCTGGATGAGAGACAGAGGGGGGAGTGGGAGTGGGTGTCTAAGGTAGCTTATTGTACAAAGGGAAAAATTACATTCGTTGCCCCTCCCACTTTCCCCCTTTTGCCCTGCCCACTCCTGACATGCTCCTCCCCACCAAGAAGGTTTCCCCAGAGGGAATGGTTTTCATCCCTGCTTTAAACTACAGTACTGTCCTCAAGACTGCAAGAGAACTTTCAGTATTCCTGTGCCCTGCTCTCGACCAGCCTTTACCAACCTGACAAACACACACACAGATCCTGTGGACTCCAACTCCCATCATCCCCAGCCAGCGCCTGCTGATTGGAGTTGGAGTTCAAGGTATCTGGATGACATTAGGTTGGCGAAGGCTGTGTGGTTCTGGCACTTAGCGAAGGCGGTCACCTAAACTTGTTTTTGCTTGGTTCTCCATTTCTGGAATTTGAAGGCCTGGGAAGATGGAATGATTGGCATGAAGAGAGGAGGTAGGCGGTTCCTCCTCATCCCGCCAGCATTGGCTTACAGGCCTTTGGCAGAAGCTGAACGCATTCCTCCGGACTCAACTCTGGCCTTTGAGGTGGAAGTCAAACGGGTGAGTGTGTCTTCCTCCCAACGTGTTAGCGGCCAAGAGAACCTCAGAAGGTTGTTGGGTGGTCGGTCTATGGCCTGGATAAAGTTCTACAAATGGAGGCAGTGGTTGCCTTGACCAGACTCCATGATGTCCCTCTTTTGCTCCCTTAGGTGTGGTTTGCAAAGGGCGCTGACTCCGCCGGACAAAGTCTGGGCCCCAGGGACTCCCTCACACCTTCACCAGCACCACAATCAGAAAGCCCCGCTACAGACCCAGCATGGCTGACTCCTCCTACACCTGCTCCAAAGCCAGGGTGAGAAATAAATTGAGGGTGCTCTTAGCTTTTAAGCCCTCCATTCTCCCAGGTGTCCCATCCTAACTCTGCAGTAAACAGGTTGCCACCTCTGTGTTTGAGGCTTTCAGCCTTCACCTCAGCTGTATAACTCAGGCCCCATCTGCACTGTACCACCTTGGGATCTACGGATGAAGTCCGGTATACAAATTCAATAAATAGTAAATCATACGTTCCAAATAGCGCCATGCCAATTTCAACAGCTGTGGCTTCCTCCAAAGAATCCTGAGGGCCACCTTGTCTCATAGACAACCTGGCAGGGGCCACATTCCAGGGCTGGGCTGGGGCTCCAGTGGACAGAGCAACAGATGCTGCTCCTGCCTTCTGTGCAGCCAGAAAATACACCATGTGGGGCTTCTTTCTGCACACACCTCTCCCTGTCCAGGGAAGCAAGGTGCACTGTCACAGTTCAAGGACACATTCCAGCCAGGCTCAAGCTCCCTTGGGGAGGTAATGAAGTGGGGTAGGTGAGGGGCTTGGCCGAGGCAGAGTCCCAAAGGCCACTTGAGTGTCCTACCCCTTAATAGACTCTTCCTACTATGCTCAGGTTTGTTAACTCCCTTCCTTCCATACTGCAGTAAAGCTCAGGTGGCCTGGCTCAATCCCCAGGCACCCCAACGCTTCTGCCAGTCAGAGTGGACAGTACTGGGCTGGATGGACAAATAGAGGAATACAGGAATATAGCCAGTGTGGGGTAGCAGTTAAGAGGGTCTGTCAGAGTAAGATCTGGGAGACCAGGGTTCCAATCCCCACTCTGCCCTGAAGGTGACCTTGGGCCAGTCACACTCTCTCAGCCTAAGCTACCTCACAGGCTTGTGAAGATAAAAAAGGGAGGAAAACGATATACCAGTATTTGAGTTCCTTGGAGGAAAGATGGAACATAAAATAAGAACTATTATGATTCTGATATAAAGGATAGAAGCTCTCCTAGGGTGGCTTTTCAAAAGTGAGATCTACATATGATACTGCCTTGATTTATTATTATTTTTCACATGAGAGGATGGAAAGTATCAAATCATGCAAACATTCACGTGTGCAAAAAACAATTCTTCCCCCAGCTATGTGGAGCAGGGGAACCTGATATTTGAGCAGAGCAACAGCTCACTGCAGAGGACCATGGAGCACACCCAAGCAAGGGTCCTACATGCTGAACAGGAGAAGGTAAGCCCTGGCAGTGTGACAGCCACAACAGGAGGGCCAAGTGACTGAGGCTGTGGGGGAGGGCAAGTGCTATCCCAGGATCCCGTCCTTGAGTTCACAATCGATAGTGCAGGTCACAATCCCCCTTTGCCTGCAGGCCAGAAAGAAGTTACATTTCTGAGCAGCAGCAGCAACAAAATAGAACAAACGATTAGCTAGGTATACATGCACATACAGGTAAAAGATTCATAAGCTTCAGGTAACCCTTTGAAAAGCACCTCAGGTTGAATATGAGAGAACAACAGAATGTCCCTTTAAAATCTAACAGAGTGGGTAAGGGAAAAAATGTACCACATTGGTCTACAGTAAGATCTCATTGGCTGCATTCACATGGCATGCTAAACTGTGGATTGTGATGACATGAGCAAGCACAGTGAGCGTCCCCCTCACCTCCTCCTATGCTGCCAAGAAGAAGGGCGTGAGAGTTTCCACTTCTAGGTAACCGCTACTTCCTTTCTTGTTTGGACTGAGAACAGGCATTAATGTTAAGTAGAATAAGTTTCTGAAGTTAGCTTATAGAAACAAACATTTGGTGTTGGTGTGTTTGATATTACCCATAGTTGATGTTAGCTGCAGCTCATTGTACCAGGCAACACAGCAAACCAGGGTTTCTGGGCGCATGAGAGGAGGAGATGTAAGGGGAGAGCATGCAAGTCCAGGTTTACTGTGGCCTGTTCTTGCTTGGGCATCAGCGTGCAAACCCTGCCATTAAGGGATGTGACGCGGCAGCCAAAAAAGCCAATGCAATTCTGGGCTGCATCAATAGGAGTATAGCATCTAGATCAAGGGAAGTAATAGTGCCACTGTATTCTGCTCTGGTCAGACCTCACCTGGTGTACTGTGTCCAGTTCTGGACACCACAGTTCAAGAAGGACATTGACAAACTGGAACGTGTCCAGAGGAGGGCAACCAAAATGGTCAAAGGCCTGGAAACGATGCCTTATGAGGAACGGCTAAGGGAGCTGGGCATGTTTAGCCTGGAGAAGAGGAGGTTAAGGGGTGATATGATAGCCATGTTCAAATATATAAAAGGATGTCACATAGAGGAGGGAGAAAGGTTGTTTTCTGCTGCTCCGGAGAAGCGGACACGGAGCAATGGATCCAAACTACAAGAAAGAAGATTCCACCTAAGCATTAGGAAGAACTTCCTGACAGCAAGAGCTGTTCGACAGTGGAATTTGCTGCCAAGGAGTGTGGTGGAGTCTCCTACTTTGGAGGTCTTTAAGCAGAGGCTTGACAACCATATGTCAGGAGTGCTCTGATGGTGTTTCCTGCTTGGCAGGGGGTTGGACTCGATGGCCCTTGTGGTCTCTTCCAACTCTATGATTCTATGATTCTATGGATCTTCCATGCATCTTACCCTGAGGCCGCTGGGATTTTCAGTGATATAATCAGCCCTTGGACCACAGAATAAGCAGAGTGCTCTTAACACAGAATGCCATTGCCTCTTTTGTTGTTTTCTTTTAAATGATATTTATTAAGTTTTCAAAGGGAAAAAATTACATAAATAAAAAAATAGAAGAAAAAGAAAAAAAGATAAAAAAGAAAAAAGTACAAAATAGAGAAAAAAGATAAAAAACATTTAAAAAGAAAACACATCAATCTTTCCCTGTCATATATTCATATCCTTGCTTCCCTGACCTCCTCACACCTCCTTTTTTTGTATTCCAATTCAATTAGTTAATTCAGCAATTTCTTTCCCTCTTTGTTTTTATCTTAATCCTTTAACTTAATATAATATAACTTTGAGTTCTCACCTGTTAATAATCCATTTTTCATACACCTAAAACATTTACTGCTTAAACCACTTAACTTCATTCTGACATCATTCTAACATTCATTAATTTTGCAATATTTTTGTAAATAGTCTTTGAATTTCTTCCAATCTTCTTCCACCGACTCTTCTCCCTGGTCTCGGATTCTGCCAGTCATTTCCGCCAATTCCATGTAGTCCATCACCTTCATCTGCCATTCTTCCAGGGTGGGTAGATCTTGCGTCTTCCAATACTTTGCAATAAGTATTCTTGCTGCTATTGTGGCATACATAAAGAAAGTTCTGTCCTTCTTTGGCACCATTTGGCCGACCATGCCCAGGAGAAAGGCCTCTGGTTTCTTCAGAAAGGTATATTTAAATACCCTTTTCAGTTCATTATAAATCATCTCCCAGAATGCCTTAACCCTTGGGCACGTCCACCAAAGGTGAAAGAATGTACCTTCAGTTTTCTTACATTTCCAACATTTATTATCGGGCAAATGATAGATTTTTGCAAGCTTGACTGGTGTCATGTACCACCTGTATATCACGGGTGTCAAACACAAGGCCCGCGGGCCAAATCCGGCCCGCCAGACCTCGTCATGTGGCCCGTGTAGCCTTTCCAGGATCATGGGACGAAACTCCCCCGGGGAACGTGCCCCATCACCCTCCGCTCCTGCCTTGCTCCCTGTGACAGGAATTCCCCAAAGTGCATCAGCATCTGCCGCTTGCCCAGCAGCCTCAGCACCGCCTTGCACCCGGCGCCCCCGCCATCCTCGGCGCAGGGAGCGAGGGGCGCGCGGGCAGGCGCTGCCCGGCGGAGCGACGGCTCCTTCCGAGCAGCTGGCAGCGTCTGGGCAGGACTGGCCTCCCGCCTGGTCCTGCGGCGGCTGCAGACGCGACCGAAGCAGCGCAGGGAAGGAGATGCCCGGCCGCCCAGCCCAGCCCCGCGCGCTCCCGCTCTCTCTCGGCGGCCGGGGAGCGGGGCCAAAGCGGGACCCCACCTGAGTGGCGGCTGCGCGAGCCAATAGGCGAGCTGGGGGAGAGGGGGAGGCGGGGCCCCGGGGAACAAAGGAGGGAGGGGTGCCCGGGAGAAGGGGGCGGGGAGCTTGGCCGGACAGCCTCGCCCGGGGCGGGGCGGGAGGAGTGGGAAGCGCAGCGTGGCGCCCGGGACGCCCGAGTTCCGCTGGGTTAGAAACCGGTGGCCTACCTCTGCTGGCCGCAGAAGGCAGCCGGGTCTGGATCGTGCCCCGAGAGTGGCGGGGTCCCGCGCACAGCCTGCCCTTCAGGTTGGGAAGCTGCTCCTGGGGCTCCACCTGAAGCCACGCAGAGCCCTCAAGGCGCCCTCGGCGCGACTTGGCCGGGGCAAAAGGCGAAGCGGAGCCTCTGGAGGGAAAGGCGGTCGGATTCCCCTCCTCGGCGGGTCCGGTAGTCTCCTGCCTCCCCTGAGGAAGGGTCTCTTCTTCAGCTTTTCTGATCCTTCGTGGCCCTCTTGGGAGAAGCCAAAATAAATAATGCGGCCCCTGATGAATTTGAGTTTGACACCCCTGCTGTATATCATTTTCATAATATTCTCTCTTAAGGCATTACATGCCGTAAACTTCATACCTGTGGTCCATAACTGTTCCCAGTCAGCCATCATTATGTTGTGTCCGACATCTTGTACCCATTTAATCATAGCAGATTTCACCATTTCATCCTGTGTATTCCATTTCAGCAGCAAGTTATACATCTTTGACAAAATCTTAGTTTTGGGTTCTAGGAATTCTGTTTCTAATTTTGATTTTTCCACCTGGAAGCCAATTTTCTTGTCCATATTATATGCCTCCATTATCTGATAATAATGAAGCCAGTCTCGCACTTTGTTTTTTAGTTTCTCAAAACTCTGCAATTTCAGTCTATCTCCCTCTTGTTCCAAAATTTGCCAATTCCCATCTGACCTCCATATTGAGCTTTTTCTGAGCTTTCGCTTCCATCGGTGACAGCCACCTTGGGGTTTTTTCCCCCAATAAGTCCTTATATCTTATCCAGACATTAAACAATGCTTTCCTGACAATATGGTTTTTAAATGCTTTATGTGCCTTTACCTTGTTGTCAGCGGCTGCCTCAGGTCTCAGCTCACAAAAGACCAACGCCAAGCTCTTCTTATATACAAGGATGTTTATTGCAGTTCATTATTGGTTCCACAACCGAGGCGCGCAGCCCCGAGTCTCTAACGTCAGACATTTGAAGTCCCCTCTGAATCGGTCCCGCCCCTGCACCAACTTAAGAGGCTTGTGCTAGACCACCTCTTCCTGTCTTTCCTTTTCCGCAGGGTCTTTCTGCCCCCCTGGGTTCCTTCCCTCCTGCTCTCTTCTGAAGCGGATTCCTGAGATGCCTGTTCCCCCCTCCTTCGTGCTCTGGGGCTGGGCTCCTCCTCCGGGCTTCCTCCATTTCTGCGCGCCTCCACATTTGAACTTGGCGCTCGCTCGCTACCCCTGACCTTCCTTTTGACACTTACACTACTCCCTGTACTACTCTCCGCCTCTTCCGGCAGGACGTTCTCCACAGATCTCCTTCCCCTGTCTCTTTCCTGCTCCGCTCCGTGTGTCACACTGGGAACCCCCCTCTCTTCCCTTCGTTCCTGCTGGGAAGCCGGCCCCGATCTCCCACTCCCGCTCGGGGTTTCCCTGCTGCTTCCCTGCTCCTGGCAGGTCCCCCCTGTGACCCCCCTTGTCCTGACTAGGGGCGCCCCCTCCTGAGAATCCTCCAATTCACTTGAGAGACTCATGGAAGATCTCAAGTCATTGTCATCCTCTTCCTCACTGTCCTGGGATTCTTCCTCGTCGCTCTCAGTCTCCTCCCTCACCTGTGCCTCTGTCTCTGAACCTCTGACATCCATCCCCCCCTCGAAGCCCCCCCTTCCCCCCTCCCGCTGCTCGGGCGCAGGTTCCGGGGGCTCCGTCTTTGCGGAGGTCGCTGCCGGACACAGGTCGTCGACGTCGATCTCCTCTGCTTCCAGTTCATTGTTTGTGTACTCGAACCCATTGTCCTCTCCCAACATGTTCACGTCCTCCCCACCCCCTGATGCCTGGGTGGGGTCTGCTTGCCAAGGACCCACCCGCCACCTCATGCGCCAGTCCTCTTCTGGTTGGTCGTCCCACCAGTAAGAAGGGTCGGTGTCCACCCCCGAACACGATCCCCTTGGAGGGCTCGACTCTGGCGTCGTCTCCTCTGCGGAGGAGAACCCTCGGAAGGTGCTGGCGGAAAGTGTGGGCGTAAAAAGCCAATCGTCGAAAAACTGCGCTGGCATGGGCCTGTGTGGGAAAAGGGCATGGAACTCGTCCTTGAGGAGGGGTTCGTCCAAAGCGTAGTCCGGCACCCAACTGTTGGTGCTGGCCGGGGCGCCCTCCCTGGCGAGAAAATATTCTACTCCCTCTTCCCCCCATCTCGAGTCCAGAATCTCTGTGACCTCGTTGACTGGTTCGTCCTTAGGTGACCTCCCCCTCTTGGGCGACTCCCTGCTTGGTTCTGGTGCCGTCCCTGACTCCTGAAATCTGTGTGGGGCCTTGTAGAGGGTGAGCATCGACCTATGAAAGACCGGGTGCATTCTGGAACCCTCGGGGAGGGCCAATCGAAACGCTACGGGATTGATCCTGGCCTCAATTTGGTACGGCCCTAGTTGCCTGTGTCCTAGCTTCTTTTTAGCTAACGACTTGGCCGGCACCGCTTGGGCCGCTAACCATACCCAGTCTCCCACCTGGATGTCTTCCCCCTCCCTCCTGTGTTTGTCCGCCTGCACCTTATAGGCTTGTTTAGCTAGCTCTAAATGTCTCCATAGCTCGTCGTGCACCTCTTGCAATTCTGCTGCGAAATGGTCGGCTTCCTGTGGCTCCCCCTCCCCCGTCGTTACGAGCCCCGGGAAGGTTCTGGGATGCCTTCCATTGTTAGCGAAGAACGGCGTCACCCCCGTAGACGCATGCTTCGTGTTGTTGTAGGCAAACTCAGCCATCGGTAGGTAATCCACCCAAGCCGCGGGTCGCTGATTGGCGTAACATCTCAGGTACTGCTGCATGATCGCGTTGACCCTCTCTGCTTGGCCGTTGGTCTGCGGATGTCTCGCCGACGACAGGTTGATTTTGGCGTGCAGGATCCCTAGGAGCTTCCGCCAGAAACTGGACACAAACTGGCGCCCCCTGTCGGACAGAATGGACCGTGGCAACCCATGCACCTTGAACACGTGGTCGATGAACAGTTTGGCTGTCTGCTCCGCTGTCGCCACCTTCGCACAAGGAATGAAATGCGCCATCTTGGTGAACAGGTCTACAACCACAAGCACCGCCGTCTTGCCTCGCGAACTGGGCAGATCAGTGACAAAGTCCAGCGCCACCCTCTCCCACGGTTGCAGTGGCATTTCCAGCGGTTTCAGCAGTCCCGCTGGCTTCTGGTGCACTGGCTTGGACCCTTGGCACGTGTCACACCTGGCGACGTACTCCGCGACCTCCCCTCGCATCTGGGGCCACCAAAAGTCTCTGGCCACTAATTCCGTTGTCTTTTCCTTGCCGAAGTGGCCAGCGCTGGGTGCGTCGTGCAACTGCTGCAGAACCTTCGCACAGAGATCGTCTCCTGGAACGTAGAGAGCACCTTTACGGGTCAGCAGGCCGTCGCGTATCTGGAACTCGTCGTCCTTTGCTGTGCCCCTCCGCACCTCTTCCATCTTGGACTGTGCGAACGGATCCGCCTGCAACGCGCGACGCACCGCCTCCAGGTCCACGGCGGCTGAAGCGCACGCCCACGCCTGCGGTGCAAAAATGTGCTTGGCTGCCACCGGTGCCGCTGCCTCGAGATACTGCGGTTTCCTGGAGAGCGCATCTGCTATGACATTGTTGTCGCCTGGGATGTACTCTATCCTGAAATCGAAATCCGCAAAGAACTCCGCCCAGCGTATGTGCCTCTGGCTCTGTAGCTTCGCCGTGCGCCAGTACTCTAGGTTCTTGTGGTCCGTGCGGACCTGCACGGTGTGCTTGGCTCCGATGAGAAAGTGCCTCCACGCCTTGAAAGCTGCGTGGATGGCCAGCAACTCCCTGTCCCAAATGGTGTAGTTCTGCTCCGACTTGCTGAGCTTTCTGGAGTAGAAAGCACAGGGCCTCCAGTTTCCCTGCGGGTCTTCCTGTAAGAGGACGGCCCCCACCGCTCTGTCAGATGCGTCAGTCTCCACCCTCATGGGCCTGCCAGGATTCACGTGTAGCAGCTGTTCTTCGGACGCGAAGAGACTCTTAAGTCTCCTGAAGGACTGCTCCGCTTGGCCCGTCCAGGTGAACTTCTTCTTCTTGGAGCTGAGAGTGTCCATGATAGCTGCCGTCTCCTTGGCGAAACCCCTGATGAACTTGCGGTAAAAGTTGGCGAAGCCGACGAACCTCTGGACCTCTTTCCGATTTCGCGGGCTCTTCCAGTCCAACACCGCGCGGACCTTGGCGCTGTCCATGGCTAGTCCCCCGTCGGACAGCCTATAGCCCAGAAAATCCACCTCCGTCACGTCGAATTGGCACTTCTCCAGCTTGGCGTAGAGCCTGTGCTCCCGTAGCCTCTGCAGGACCTCCTTCACGTCGCTCTCGTGAGCCTCCGGCGATTCTGAGAAGATCAGAATGTCGTCGAGGAAACATACGCACTTCTTGTAGAGGAGTCCCGCTAGCACATGATGCATAAAAGCTTGGAAAAAGTGGGAGCCATTTTGGAGACCAAACGGCATAACTCTGTATTCGTAGGTGCCCAATGGCGTGAACATGGCCGTCTTCCACTCATCACCCTCTCGCACGCGTATGAGATTGTAAGCTCCGCGGAGATCCAACTTGGTGAAGATCTTCCCTTTCCGCACCGTCGCGAGCAGGTCGTCGATCTTGGGCATGGGGAAGGCCGCGGGCTTTGTCTTTGAGTTTATGAATCTGAAGTCTACGATCAGCCACTTTTGGGGCGTGTCTCTCTTCTTCACAAAAACACAGGACTGCCCCCTACAGCCTTCGATTCTCGGATGAATCCCCGCTGCAGATTGTGATCTATGAATTCCCGGAGCTCCTGCAGCTCCTCCTCGGACATGGAATACAGCTTCACAGGCGGCAGCGTTGTCCCTGGCAAGAGGTCAATAGCGCAATCGTAGGGCCGGTGAGGTGGCAACTGGTCAGCCTCCTTCTCGCAGAAAACCTCCAAAAACCCCTTGTACTTGAGGGGTACTGCTTGCGCCATGCTGAGACGTAGCTGCTGCCCCTCCTCTTGGCCCTCCTCCTCCTGACCGGTCTGGATGCAATGCTGCGCGCAATAGGACGAGCCGAAGGTGAGCTGCCGCTGGTACCACGCCATGGTCGGGCTGTGCCTATCCAGCCAACTCATGCCTAACACTATAGGCGTGTCTGACAGGCGGGTGACATTGAAACTGATGACTTCTCGGTGATTGCCAATCTGCATCACCATGGGCGGCGTCTGTTGTACCACTTGCCCCCCCAGCAGCTTCCTGCCATCCACTGTGACGACGTTCAATGGCAGCGTGGCTGGCAGAAGCTCTATGCGATGCTGCTTGACGAACTGCACCCCCACGAAGTCTGCGTTGCTCCCACTGTCAATTGTGATGGGGACCTCCAGGGTGCGTCCATTAGGTAGCTGGAGGGTTGCAGTGAGCTGCACTACAGGTTTGGGTGGCAGGGGGTCTGTAGGCTGCAAAGGCGCTGGGGACTGCTCTATTGACTTGCCTGGCTGTGCCCCAACATTGCTGAGTCCAGCCAGGCATTGTCGTTTCCCTGACACAGCTCTTCATGCTGTGCTGCTGCATTTACTGTCGCCAAGGCTGCAGTGTGCTGCCGGAGCCTCTGGGGACACTCTTTCGCCATGTGCGTTGCACTGTCACAGACGTAACACTTCCTGTTCCCTCTAGGAGGCTTCTTCTTGACTGTTCCGGATGCTGGGGCTCCGGCCACTGACTGAGCCTTTGCACTCCCCAGTTCCATAGGCTCCTCCCCTGACTGCAGCTGAGGGGAGAGACGCGGACGTCCTGGATCTCTGGGAAACAAAGGAGGCACTCTAGACGGTGCGTGAAGCTGGCTACCCCCCTCATTGCGCCAAGGGCGTTCTTCCTGGCGCACTCCAATGGCAAGCGCACGCTGCACCACGTCTGCCAGGGTTTTAGGTCTGTCCCCCCTAGCCAGCTCGTCCTTCACCGGGCCAGAGAGCCCCTCCCAAAATAAGTCTCTGACAGCCAGAGAATCTTTCTCCCATCGCAGCACATTCAGCAAGGCGAAAAAGCGAGCATGGTACTGACGCACTGAAGCCTTGCCTTGCCTTAAACCATGGATCTGCTGGCGTGCCACATCCACATCCACGCTAGACTGGAAGCAAGCGTCCATGCATTTGATAAATTCATCAGAGTCCCTTCGAGCAGGGCAATCCTCGCGCCACAGATTGCGCAGCCAAGCCCTCGCTTCCCCATGCAAGTGGGACACAATGAAACCCACCTTTTCCTCCTCATCTTTAAAGTCGTCGCGAAGCAAGTGCAACGCATATTCTACGTCTGCTTTAAAACTGGGGTATTGCTGCAGGTTCCCATTGAAGTGGGCTACCAAGTTGCCCCCTCTTCTGCCCAGTGCTACTCCAGCAGCTTTGGCCCCCGGGAACCCCACTTGGCATGCATGATCCCACCTGGCTTGCAGATCTTGGCACCGCTTTTCCGCCTCTTCCCCCTTCTTCTGGGAGACCACTACCTCAGTGGTAAGTCGGGAGACTGCGTTGCGTAGCTCAGCTATCTGCTGCTCCATACTCATGGCTGCCAAACTTCGTGAGCTTTGCAAAAAAAAAATTTGCGTAGTTTGGGAGGGGACTTACTGTCAGCGGCTGCCTCAGGTCTCAGCTCACAAAAGACCAACGCCAAGCTCTTCTTATATACAAGGATGTTTATTGCAGTTCATTATTGGTTCCACAACCGAGGCGCGCAGCCCCGAGTCTCTAACGTCAGACATTTGAAGTCCCCTCTGAATCGGTCCCGCCCCTGCACCAACTTAAGAGGCTTGTGCTAGACCACCTCTTCCTGTCTTTCCTTTTCCGCAGGGTCTTTCTGCCCCCCTGGGTTCCTTCCCTCCTGCTCTCTTCTGAAGCGGATTCCTGAGATGCCTGTTCCCCCCTCCTTCGTGCTCTGGGGCTGGGCTCCTCCTCCGGGCTTCCTCCATTTCCGCGCGCCTCCACATTTGAACTTGGCGCTCGCTCGCTACCCCTGACCTTCCTTTTGACACTTACACTACTCCCTGTACTACTCTCCGCCTCTTCCGGCAGGACGTTCTCCCCAGATCTCCTTCCCCTGTCTCTTTCCTGCTCCGCTCCGTGTGTCACACTGGGAACCCCCCTCTCTTCCCTTCGTTCCTGCTGGGAAGCCGGCCCCGATCTCCCACTCCCGCTCGGGGTTTCCCTGCTGCTTCCCTGCTCCTGGCAGGTCCCCCCTGTGACCCCCCTTGTCCTGACTAGGGGCGCCCCCTCCTGAGAATCCTCCAATTCACTTGAGAGACTCATGGAAGATCTCAAGTCATTGTCATCCTCTTCCTCACTGTCCTGGGATTCTTCCTCGTCGCTCTCCGTCTCCTCCCTCACCTGTGCCTCTGTCTCTGAACCCCTGACACTTGTCATACCACAAATATGCATGCCATCCAAATACATTATTAAAACCTTCTAAATCTAAAATGTCTGTGTTTTCAAGAAGCAGCCATTCTTTCAACCAGCAAAAAGCTGCTGATTCAAAATAAAGTTTAATGTCTGGTAGGGCAAATCCACCTCTTTGCATCCGTTAGTATTTTAAATTTTATTCTAGGCTTCTTGCCCTGCCAGACAAATCTAGAGATATCTCTCTGCCACTTCTTGAAACAGTCCATTTTGTCCAAAATTTGCAAAGTTTGGAACAGAAACAGCATTCTAGGCAATACATTCATTTTTATCGCAGCAATACGGCCTAGCAGTGAAAGCTTCAAATTTGACCAGATTTCTAAATCTTTTTTCACTTCAGCCCAACATTTTTCGTAATTGTCTTTGAATAGGTTCCCATTTTTTGCTGTCACGTTAATCCCCAGGTATTTCACTTTCTTAACCACTGTTAAACCTGTCTCATTCTGAAACCTCTCTCTCTCAATCGGTGTTAGATTTTTCTCTAAAACCTTGGTTTTTAACTTATTCAGTTTAAAATTAAATCCTGCAGCCTGACCAAATTCTTGAATCAGTTCCAATACCCTTTTAGTACTAGATTCTGGCTCCTGTAACGTCAATACTAAGTCATCTGCAAATGCTCTCAACTTGTACTGTTTAGCTCCAACTTGTACCCCTTTAACCAACTGGTCCCTTCTAATCATATTCAGCAGGACCTCCAGGACCGATATAAAAAGCAATGGGGAGATTGGGCAACCTTGTCATGTCCCTTTTTCTATCTTAAATTCTTCCGTCACCACGTTATTTACAATTAATTTAGCCTTTTGTTCTGAATAAATTGCACTTATACCGTTTTCAAAGCCTTGGCCTACCCCCATCCCCTGTAGGTTCTTCTTCATAAAACTCCAAGAAATATTGTCAAAGGCTTTCTCCGCGACCATAAATATCAAAACTGCCTTAGTGTTTATGTTCACTTGTAATTTTTCTAAAATATTGATTATATTTCTCACATTGTCAGACAAATGTCTACCGGGGAGAAAGCCTGCTTGGTCTTTATGGATCTCTTCCATTAACACCTTTTTTAGTCTTTTAGCCAAAATGTCTGCAAAAAATTTGTAATCCACATTGAGGAATGATATGGGGCGGTAGTTCTTAAGCTGCGTCTTTTCAGTCTCTGTTTTCGGTACAAGTGTAATATACGCTTCTTTCCACGACTCTGGTGCCCTTTTCCCACCCATTATTTCGTTACAGACTTCCTTCAACGGTTGTACTAACCATTCTTTTAAGGATCTATAATATTTGGAGGTCAGTCCGTCCGGTCCTGGAGATTTACCTAGTTGCATATTCTGAATGGCACCTTCTATCTCCTGTTCAGTTATTTTATAGTTCAGCATTAATTTATTTTCCTGAGAGATTTTTTGTAATCCATTTGTTTTCAAAAATCGATCTAAATCTATTTCTTCCTGTGGTCCTTGTGTATATAATTGTTTAAAATACCTCTGGAAACAGTTTCTAATCTCAGCTGGGTTCTGTATGTTCCTTCCTTCCACTTCTAAGTTTGTAACCGTATTTAATTTTTGTCTTTTTTTCATTTGCGAAGCCAACAATTTCCCACATTTATTAGCCGACTCGAATGTCTTTTGTCTCATTTGTTTGATTTTCCATTCTATCGCCTGATCCATCATTTTCATGTATTGTACTTGGTGTAACTTTATTTCTCTCAAAATCTCTTGCGACTTTGGTTTTGCTCTCAATTTCTTTTCACTTTCTTTTATTTTCTCCAATATCTTGTCCTTCTTCTCATTTTGGATTCTCTTCTTTAATACGTTCTGTTGTATCAAGAACCCTCTCATAACAGCTTTACTTGCGTCCCAGATTACTCTTTCTTCCACATTGGTATTCAAATTTATCTCAAAATAATCTCTCAAGGTTTTTTGGGCCTTCTTAATCACTTCTTCATCTCTGAATAAGGTACCATTCATCCTCCATCTGAAGGAGCCAGTTGGTGTTAGTTTCATCTCCATCTTCACAGCATTATGGTTGGAGCAGGTTTTGGGGCAAATTTTCACTTTTCTTGTCTTTGGAGCCATTCCTCTAGTGACCCATATTTGGTCAATTCTTGTCCATGTCAATTTGGCTTCAGAGAAGAAGGTTCCCTCTCTGACTAAGGGATTCTTTGTTCTCCAAATATCAACTAAATCCAAGTTGTCTGTCATCTCAAAAAAGGTTTTCGGTAATCTGCCATCTTTAGTGACTACCTGTCTTTGTGCCTTGTCCATATGTGTAGATACCACTCCGTTGATGTCTCCCATCAAAATCACATTGTAATCCAAATAGTACATCAAAGTCTCATGCAACTTTTTAAAGAATTCAGATTTCCCCTCATTTGGTGCATAAACTCCTACTATCAAAAATTTCTCTCCTTGTGTCTGTATTTCAATTGCCACAAATCTTCCTTGGTCATCTTTGAAGATAAATTTCGGTAATACTCTCCTTTGCATAAATCACTACCGCTCTTTTTTTAACCTTGTCTGAAGAAATAAACTCCTGGCCCAGTCTTTTGTTGATCAATACTTTCCTGTGTAGCCTTGTTACATGTGTTTCCTGTAAACAAATCCAGCCATTGCCTCTTTTGATAAAACTTTCTCCCCTCTTGCTGTTCTTGCTTCTGGTGGTGTTAACTCTCCTTTCCTTGTCGCCGCTTTTCTCTCTAGCACATGCCGCCACTGGATCAGGGGTGGGACCAGGTGAGGCATCGTCCTTGGGTGTCCTGATCACCTGAGCACTTCCTTACTCCCTTCATACTTTCCAGGTCAACCATTTCATACTTTTAACAGGGGAAAACCCACGCCTTCTGCAGGTGTCTCTCGTTGTGAAGCCTCTCTGTGCCTTGGCATCCTAGCTTCAGTGACAATGGGTTTTCCTAAATAAGGGGGGGGGACTCCAGGCCCCTGGACTAAAGGCCACCTTCCAAGCCTATGTGTCTGGCCCTCAAAACTCCTTCCAAGCCACGCACCCTCACCAGTCCTACATTGCACCCTCCTTGAGTGCTTTTGCCTGCCTGGATCGGGCCCAAAGCCCGTCTTATTCTCACAACCAGATGTCCCAAAAGGGAATTCTACAAACAGGATCTGTGCTCACCCCACTTGCAATTCCCAGGAACAGCATGCTGCCTCCAATGGTGGAGGGAGACCTTGTGGCTGCTGGCTGTGCATAGCTTTTCCTGCCCCATTGTTTTGTCTAATCCGCTGCTAAAGCCATCTAACTTTTTGGCCTTCATTTTATCTTGTGGGAGAGAGCTCTGCTGTGTGAAGATGTCCTTTATTTTGTCTGTCCTGAATTTTCTGGGGAAACCTTTTCTGCTCTCCATTTTATGCACCTTTGTCGTGCATGCTTTTTCCTGAACTAACTAAAAAGCCCAAGGCTTCTGCCTCCCCCTGCTCCTCATAGCCTTGCCAGTAGACCAGTTCTGCAGGGTGTTTCCTGGGAGACTCATTCTTAGCATTTGGGAGCCTCCAAAAGCACAGCTCTTGCATCCTCCCAGGAAAGGTCTTGTGGGCACTCCTTCCCCATATGTTCTCCTGTCTCTTCTGCTCCTTTGCGTTGCAGGTCAGAATCAGCAAGAAGCTAGCGGAAGCCACGGCGCAGATCACCCAGCTCCAGCTGGAGCTGGCCCGTCATCAGAAGCAGGAGATAGATCTCCACCTCCAACTGAATGAAGCCCTGACAGAGTCGGAGAGGCAGAAAGCCCAGGTCAGCCGACTCCGTGCACAGCTGGCAGGTAAGGGAAGCTGAGAGGAGGTGCTGAAATGGCAGAAGAGCACTATCCAAGCACATGCAGAGTAGTTTTATCATCCTAGGAAATTCTTTAGCTTGCGGGTAGGGAGCCTGTGGCCCTCCAAGTATTACTGGCCTTCACCTCTCATGACCCCCAGCAAGCGTAGCCAGGGATGATGGGGTTGGAGTCCAGCAATCTCTGGAGGTCCTGCTCCTTAGGGCCTCCTGCAGTGTAGCTGTTAAAAACTCAGACACACAATCTCCAAAAAGACTCTTGACTTTAATTCCATCTGTTTAAAAAAGGCAAGCTCTTGATCTCTACAAACTTGATTGATTATATTTCTATGCTGCTTTTTGTTGAAATGAATCTCCAGCTTACAAACAATAACATAATGTAACATAATAGAAAATGGGTTTGTGCAGATTCTGCACCTTCCTTGCCCTGCATGCAAGAGCAGAGCGGTGTAAGAGTGAGAAGAAACATGTGATATGTCTTTAAAGTTACACGGAGGCCCCATCCACACTATACAGCATTATCATGCCACTGCAGTCAGGCATGGCTTTCTCCCAAGGAATCCTGGGAAGTGTGTTTTTTTTCCAGCTGCCAATAGTTGTGTAGAAGTGGAGAGCCCTGCTTAAGCGGCCATTTCCAGCATAGTTTAACAGTCTGGGAATTGTAGCTGGGGGTGGTGGAAGACCAGGGTGTCCCACCACCTCTCAGCACCCTTAAGAGAATGTTCCCATTTCCCAGAATGTTTTGTGGGAAGCTGTGAGTGTTTAAAGCATATAGTTCAGATGGCGCTGTACTTAGGCTTAGCTACAGCAGTGGATGGAAACAGGGACATGTACTGTGGCGCAGGCTTCATCTGTCATTGGCTCTCTGCCCCACCTCCACAGAACATGAGGAGTTGTCTGACTTGAAACGCAGATACCAGGAGGTGAACCTGATTGCGATGCAGTTGGAGGAGAAGGTGGCAGGCCTGGACGTCGAGCTGGCTTATCACCGCGTTCAAATTGAGAATCTGGATAAGGTAGTGTCCAGGGCTGACAAAAGTCATCACCAAGGCCAGAAGTGGCGTCCTGGAAAACTCTCTCTGACCCTTAGGATTCTCCCAGTGCCACCCCTCCCCCCAGCTTTGCACCCTTGACTGTTCTTTGCCTCCCTGGAAGATGCCCTTGAACTCTGATCATGCGTCTTCTTTCATTCTTAAAGGGAGGATTGAAAGGGACAAGTGGGGAAATTAACGTGTGTTGCTCCACCTACTTTTACTCCTGGCAGGCGGTCCCCAAGAAGTGATAGTCAGTGGAGTCTAGTCTATTAGGCAAACAGGGCACTGCCCTCACCCAGCCACCACTGGCTTGCCTTCTTCCTTACAGCCAATCAGGATGTGGCTCTGCCTGTCACTGGACTCCTTGCCTTCTGCCCCACCCACCTCAATGGGCAGGAGCCACCTGTCCTTGGAACTCCTCTGCTCACTCTGCTGGGTTCTCATGTCTGCCGTAGGTCTCTCTGCTTACTGTTTATTACAAGGGCTCCTGAACTGTGATCTGCAGACCACCACTTAGTTAATGCTGGTTTCCTTCTAGCTTTCCCTGCTTAAAACCACAAGAAGCTCAGGGAACGAGAAGCTGTCACTGCAGCAGGAACAGCCAGAGCCTGTGAAAGGCAAGGTCACTGGGCTCCCTTAAAATGTCTTGATGGAGGGTTTGTGGTTCTAACGTGTCCCACAGGCTTGTTACACATCTGTGCTGTGAGCCGGTGTGATGCTGTTTAGTAATGCACAGACTGAACTGCATTACTGTATATAGAGCTTAGCGTTAGCTGAAAAAGCAACTCATAAATTACATGTTGTCAAAGGCTGGAGGACCCTGAAAAATTCAATGCAGGCAGTTGGGTGGGATATTACCTTGTATACAATCTGTAGAGAGAGACGCTTGACTCCCTGTCCACAGTACAGTGTGAAATGTGGCTTGCCTAATTGGTCCCAAACTTTTGGAAGGACACCAGGTTGGCAGAGGCAACAGCAGTTAACAACAGTTTAAAACAGTTTACAGTCTCACAAATAATGTATCTCCTAAAAGTACACACAGATGTGTTCCTCTCTCTGTAACAAACCGTGAAGTGCTCTTGAAATACTGTAACAAGTGTTAAGGAAAGTGGCGGGGGGACAAGAAGTAGAGAGAAATCTTAATCACATTCAGCAAAAGCAATGGCAAACCACACTTCTGTAACTTCAATCGGGAGTTGTTACCCATTGTCCTTTCTGATGTTGTTTCCCTGCCTTCTGACTCTTTGGCATCATCCTGCCCCACGTGAAGATCATCATCAATGAGGTCTTCCAGTCCCTGCGGGGCCAGTTCAACTTGGAGGAGTCCTATACTGGCCAGGAGGTCCTGGGTATCGTCCTGAACACCATCAAGGTACAGCCCAGGGCAGATGGATCCTGACACATGAATAAGATGTAGATTGAGTGAACTGGTCTATCATTTCTCTTCCTTTTTGTATGGTTCCAAAGGTCATGAGTTTGGGTGCCAGAGTTTTGGGTGCAAGATGCCCATAACTACTGGGTTTAGTAAGTGTTAGAATTTAATCACTGCTTGGAGAGTGAAACAGAAAGTCAGACGCTTAACAGCTGGACTCAGCTTCCTGTGTTGAGGAGATCGCTTGAGAGGTGGGCCATTAGAAAACTAATAATGAAGATGATGATGATGATGATGATGATGATGATTTATTTTGTTTATACCCAGCCACTCTGGGTGGCTTCCAACACATATATAAAACATAGTCAAACATTAAACATCTTTAAAAAATGGAACACTTCACCAATTTGCAGAGGCCATGCTAACCTCTTCATCAATCCAATTTTAGTATACACTATGTGCTGCAGACAGAAAGATGGGCCATCAGCAAGACAGACACTCTACCAGCCAGCAGATGGGTGAAGCCCCACCCAGAGCTTTGAGATAGTGAGTTTGAAGACAGTGCCAATGTTTTGGTTAGGAGGAAGTTTTAGGATTTCAGTTAGCTATGGTGTGATCAAAAGAAAAAAGGCTTTCAGTCTGTTAAATGCAGCAAGCTGGAGAGGCAGGATCAGAGCACAATGCAGACTGACAGTTTGAATTAGAGGTTGCAGCAACGGGAAAAACGGGACTCTCTTGGAGTGTATGCTGGGGGGCCCCTCCATTACAGGCTCAGGTGTAAATAAACTATATATCATTATGACACCACAGTCTAAACTGTGCCTCATTTCCAAAGAAACACAGACTAAGTGCCTAGACCCCTGCAATATTGCACCGGTCAGAGATTGGGGTGGCATTTAGCCCCATATTACTAATCATGGGAGCAGCAAAGAGGGTGAAGCCCAGCCCTCTAGAAATAACAGGTTGTATCTAAGGTACTACAAAGTGAAAGTCACTTAGCTGTGCCTGTGTGGCTGAGTAGGGATTCAAACCCTGGTCTCCTGAGTCCTGGTTAGAGACCAACCATTACACAGTACTTTCATCAGGGGCTGCAGTCGTTTTTGTGGCAAATAACCCCCCCTCCCCTCTACTTGTTCCAGACAACAACTCTGCAGCTGCTGGAGAGTCAGGAGGAGCAAAGGGGGAGCAGCAGCACCGAGGAGGAAGGACCTGCGGGAAGGAAGCAGCCAAGTGCCGCACCCCTTTATGGGGATCCCCACAGCAACTCTCTCCGAGAACCAGCACCAGTGGCATCCCCCGCTCCTTTGGCTAATCTGAAGGAAAGCTCAAGCAGTCCTCCATCCACCGCTCTCGAAGGAGCCCAAGACAGTCTGCTTTTTGCAGCTCCTGAGGCTCATTCTTCGGAAGCACCGGTTGAACAAACTCATGCAGCCTCTGCTCAAACTGCAAGGCCGCCTCTCAGGCTCTCCGCCAGTATTGAGAAGGAGAGGCCAAGCACTCAGGGTGAAATGGACACAAAAGACACTGCCATTCTGGCACCTCCAAATCCAGCGGCGGATGAGACGGCACCTCCAATGGAGGGGCCCACAACGGGTCCAGAGGGCAAGGAGGAGAGTGGGGCGAGTCAGCACACTGCTGGCCCCACTTCTCAAGCTGCTGTAGCCGACAAGCAGCAGGACTTGGCTGGAGCCTCACAGCCAAGACCAGCGTCCAGCCCCATGGAAGCGGATTCCAGGTCTGTGCCAGGGCGGGAGGGGGACGGGAACTGTACCTATGATGGGTCTTATGGTACTCAGTGCCTTGTGTTCTGATCTGGGGCTGATCTGGATGGAGATGGGGTTTTTCTGTGAGCCTCCCCAGATTGCTCATTTGGGCTGAGGTCGTCTTGACTTGTGGTTTTTGAGGCTGCTGGCAGGAAGAGGGGTGACACACTCTATCTCTCTCTTGGTAGCAAATGTCAATTTGGGACTTTGTCTGGCTTCAAATAACTGACTATTTAATTCACCACTGCCGAACACACCTGTACCCTACACGCTTTTGACCCAGCTGCTGCTGGGAGTAGCGATGGGTATCACCTTGTACAGCTCCTCCCTGTGGAAACCAAACTTAACCTATTGCCATAGCTCACCTCCAGTTTTGAACCTTGGCAAAATCGGATCTTGAAGAAAATAATAATAAAGTGCAATTAAAATAAATTAACCCTGTTGCCTCAGTTCTTTCACTTTAGCAAGGCAAGAAGGGGAGGGGTATTTGCGTGGTTATGTATGCCAAAAACCCACTCACCATTTATAGGGCACCTTAGGTGCTTCACGTACATACACCCGATACGGTAAGAATTAGCTCCAGTCCTGTGAGGGAGGCCAGTATTAGTAATCTCTTCATATTGCAGGTGCGGAGGCTGAAACAGAGTGAGAGTGGCTTGCCTAAAGGTTGAATGGTGAACTCAGGATAGGCACAAGGCGGTGCCTTGGTCCTCATCTCGACTTGGAGGCCGTCAATGTAGCACCTGCAATGCAGGAAGCCATGGCCACTGCAATCTCCCCCACAATCCAGCCTCTGCATAAAGATTTCCCGGGAAGGAGAGCCCACCCCATCCTGAGGCAGGTAGTCCCACCATTGAACAGCTAATACAACTTGAAGATTCTCCCAGTTGAGCTGTAAGCTGTCTGCTACCTCTGATTGCTGGCTCTAGTCTTTCCTAATAGAACAACCAGAACCAATCTGCTGCAGCTTCTGTGATTGAAGGGGAAGCTCTGGCTCCCAGGGGCCACCTGCAGCTCTCCTTCTGATCCCCTTGAATCTCCTCAGTACACCCACCTCACTGGCTCTACTTCATACATTCACTGAGCTGGGATTTTGTTTGCCAGCCTGGAATGAGGCCTGATAGATAGATGCCACAAAGCAGCTTTTACAGCATGTGAAAGATTACATAAAATGCAAAAGTGAACACTTTTTATTTATTACATTACAGTTCTATCCCACCTTCCAAAGGAGCCCAGTACAGCAGACAACAAGGCAATAAACTGACACACAAAAATTTAGAACACCTAAAAACATTTTTTTTTATTAGCCACCTCTCCTCAAGATATCAACAGGAATGTTTCAGTACCTCCTGGAATGCTGATGATCAGGGAGGCAGGCAAACCTCACACTGGGGATAGAGCAATTTTGGGGAGCCCCTTTCCTGAACTTAAGGAATCCGTAAGAACTGGCCTGACACACCCCTGTAGTCACAACCTACATTTAAAGCACTCCGATGCAGCAATGGTTATTTCTGGGAACTGTAGGAGACCCATTGTTCTGTTCACAGTTCAACAGTGGGCAGAGTTCCCTGTGAAAAAGGGGTTTGTTGCAAAACAGCCAGGCAATTGCAGCTCTTTCAGGGATCTCCTAACTGCTTTCTGTGAGAATGGGTACCATAGTTTAAGGATGTGCTGTGTAAAGTAGTACTTTATTTTGTATGTCTTGAATCTGTTGACATTTGGCTTTATTGGGTGCCTATAACTTCTAGTATTATGAGACATTACTTGCCTTTTCCCTACATGAAAAACTTGCAAATGCTCCAACTTTTAATGGCAGTTTCCAGTTCTTGCCTTCAGCTGTTCATTAGGGCTTGCAAACCCTGGTACCATACATATACCTAGACAGATGGTCATATAGCTATGTCAAGAGATCATGGCAGGGATGAAACAGCCTCTCCTATCAAATGCTGCCATAGGCTACACTCAACCTGGGCTTATCACATCACCAAAACACCAACCCTGGGCAGGAGTTGCTTGATTACAAAGCCAGTTCCCTCTCCTGCTGCTTAGAATCTGGACCCAGATCACCTTTTCTTGTTCGCTATGCTGTATCTTGGAATTGGGGCCAGCCCAATACATTTTGGCATCTGAAGTGAACCACAAATAGTGCCACCCCCTGGCCAGGGAAGAAGGGGTGAGTGAAGTTCTGCATCAGGAATAAGAAGTGGAATAAAGATCTACCTTTGGAACAAGTGGGGGAGTCAAAGCAACCTTACCCAACTGTTGAAGTGGGACTCAAAGGCCATCATGGGCAGGAAAGGGACACTTTCTGAATCACGTTGGCTGGGTGCAGAGCGCAGGATACCCCAGAGAGCAGGAAGGAGTGAGCCACAGCTGTTGCTCTCACCACAGCAGCAGCAGCAGCAGTGGGAGATGCATTCCTTGAAGGTTGAATCTTCTGCCTCTGTGGATCCTGATGCCCTAAGCGGTTGCCTCACTTTGTCTCCTGGGGAAACCAGCACTGCTTGGAATGTCCAGGATTATGATGCTGCCGATTCACTCTATATTTCCCCTCAATAGCTGTCTGCCTTTGCTTCTTGGTAGATAAAAGCAAAGCACTTTGGAAGCCAGCTGGGCTCTTTACAATATGCCTTGTGTGACCCATGCAGCTAGATCAAAGCTGGGTTTGCTGGCAGCACCTTGGTGCCATTGCAAAGAAAGTCTGCAATCCTAAGCATACTGACAGCACCTAATGCATGGTAAACCAACAGGGCACGTTTTGAGTAAAACCATTAGAGATGGGGCTGCTGGATAAAACTTCTCTAAACCCCCAAGTAAATCCAAACTACAATCCTGAGAAAGCATTGGATTTAAAAAAAAGAAATGTTGCTGGAAAGCTGCATACAGATGCCTAAATTACTATTTTTATTTTTATTAATTAAATGTATCACTCTCCTTTTGGCAACTCAGAGCAGCTTAGAGAATGACTTGCATAAAAACCCTATACATAAGTTAAAACCAGGGGGAAAAGAAAAATACAACACATTAAACCATCAAGCCATTGATAGTTAAAAGGCGAAGGCCTGGTTAAAAAGGAACGTTTTTGCCTGGCATCTGAAGAGATGTAAATATGATACCATGCAGGCATCTCTGGGGAGAATTGTCTCTGTGTACTAAGACCCACAAAGTGCCTCTTCCTCTTGGCAGAGAACATGTCTTCCCCAGGCTGCCTTCCCAGCCTCCCTACTTGAAGAAGACCAGCGCAAAGAAGACTGAGACAATGAGGAGAATGATGGTCACGGCGAAGCAAAGCCTCAAGTTCTCCACAGACGCAGGAGCCTCAGAGTCTCGGGAGGAGGCTCTGTGGGGAAGCTCTACCAAGACAGGGTTCTGCACTTCTTGCACATGGAACCAACTCCGGAAGCCTGGTCCTGAATGGAAACCCGTTGCTGGATACACCGGCACAATGCCACTGACAGTGAAGATAGGAGAGCCGGTCCGGTAGTTTAACTCCATGTCCAGAGTCAGGACTGAGTCACTGAGAGGCAGGTCCAAGGCACCCGGGGAGTCTTTGCTGTCTCCCAGTTCCTCTCTGTCCTCCAACTTCCACTCTCTCTGGGGAGCTATCTCACGCAGAAGGGCTTCATCGTTCCTCAAGGCCTGGAGCCCCGCTTCCGGCACAAGGGTCACCATGCGGCAAAATGGGCAGACCACGAAGGAGAAGGCCGTGTTCTGGCAAACCAGTTTCCTCAGGCAGGCTAGGCAGAGCGAGTGGCAGCACCACAGCAACTTTGGCACTTGCCCACTTGAAGCCTCCTTGTAGGCCTCGTAGCAAATCCCACATTCTACCATACGCGCTTCTGGCCGCAAATCAATGGCAGGAAGCAAAAGCGCCATCTCCTCTAGTTTCTACTGCCTTTGAGATGGTTTCTTTGCCAGCTCCCCTGCTTTAGGATTCTGACTGAGAACCCAAAGACCACAAAGCCAGAGACCCCTGAGACTCAGGAGCCCTCTGCCTGTCTATCAGCTCAAATAGTTCAGAATCCAGGGAGAGACTCCTTCCAGGTGGCTTTCAAAGACTTCTGACCCAGCTAAATACCAAGGGCAGTGCCCCAGTGTGCTAATTGAGGGCTGCTGGCTGGCAGATAAGGGCGGGATCTTTGTATTCCAAAGCGACACCAAGGCTGAACTTTAATCCTTAATTGATGACTTGTTAACAGAAACCGGCTTGTTTTGTTTGTGAAGGGATCTCTCTCCATGGAGCTGGGGTGGGGTCAATGCTGGGAACTGGCTCTGAGGCATGCCAGCCTAGGAATATCATTCATTGCTGTTGTAAACAAAAATTGCCCTTTTCCCTTATGGAGTAATCCAAGAGCCCATATAGAGTCCTTACATAGGTTCCCTAATGATAATTTTACTATTTATACCCCACACATCTTACTGGGTTGCCCCAGCCACTCTGAACAGCTTCCAACATATATAAAAGCATCATAAAACATTAAACAAACTTCCCTATACAGGATTGCCTTCAGATGGCTCAGGGGTCGGATAACTCCATCCCCTCCAACATTTCTCCAATGAAAATAGGGGCGTCCTAAGGAAAAGTGGGACATTCCAAGATCAAATCAGAAACCAGGATGGCTTCTCTAGATTAGGAACGTTCTGTGGGATGTGAAACACATAGCATTCAAGTAATAATAATAATAATAATAATGATTTTTATTTATACCCCGCCCTCCCCAGCCAAGGCCGGGCTCAGAACAGCTTACAAGCAATAATAAAAACAAGTTGAATGATTACAACTTAAAAATAAAATTGAAATACAACATTAAAATATTGAAACATTAAAATATTAAAATGTAGCCTCATCGCAGGAGGAGAAGGAAAAGAAAAAAGAAAGAGAGGGAGGGAGGGAATCAAATTCGCTCCAAGCCAAAGGCCAGGTGGAACAACTGTCTTACAGGCCCTGCGGAAAGAAATCAGATCCTGCAGGGCCCTGGTCTCATGAGGCCGGAGCCAGAGTTGAAAAGGCTCTGGCTCTGGTTGAAGCTAATCAAACTTCCTTAGGGCCCGGGACCACTAGGGTGTTGCTGTTTATGGACCTTGAGACTCTCCGTGGGGCATACCGGGAGAGGTGGTCCCGTAGGTACGAGGGTCCTAGGCCATGAAGGGCTTTAAAGGTCAAAAGCAGCACCTTAAATCTGACCCTGTACTCCACCAGGAGCCAGTTCCACTGGTAAAGCACTGGGTGAATATGCTCCTATGGCAGGGACCCCATGAGGAGCCTCACTGCAGTATTCTGCACCTGCTGGAGTTTGTGGGACAGTTTCAAGGGCAGTCCCGTGTAGAGCGAATTACAGTAGTCAAGCCTGGAGATGACCGTCGCATGGATCACTGTGACCAGATCGGGGCGGGAGTTCCGATTTTTTTGTGGCGTTCGTACGGAACCCCCGGTCGTCTCACGGACTATTGACCCGTACACCACTAATCCGCTGCCACCAACCAGGTCCTCCCTGGTAAAATCACTTCAGTCTCCGTCAGCTTTTCAATTAATAAAGAAGAGTGTATTTTATTTCAGACATAAACAAAACTTTTACAGCATTCCAAACAGTGTTCCTCTTTACTTTCTTAGTCTTATGTTCCTCTCTCAATCTCTGCTACCTCCCCAAACTCAATGACCAACTGCCCTAGCTGTCTCTCTATTACCAACTGCCTTTCCCAACCAGCCAACCCATGAAATCCAACCAACTACCTGCCCACAACTCCCAACGGACTCTCCCAGAACTCCTTTCGTACAACATTCCTAGAATGAACATACTAGGGGATGCTTTGTACCATCCAGCAGAAAACTTCCTGTTTCCTCCTGAGCTGGGACAAACTTCCTGTGCATGTTACTAGAGGTGAGCGTGGCCTAACCTGGACAGGGGAGCACACCTCCTTCTGTTGCTTCTTCTCCATTTTTGTTTCTCTACGTGCGAGCAGAAGTGACTGCTTGTCACTTGGGACTAACTCCCTTATTGGATAGTTACACTTACACACACACTTACACACACACACACACACACACACACACACACACACACATACTTTTGTAACCTAAGTCTGCCTTCAGGGATCCAACTGTGAACTGAATAAAGTGAGTAAACTACTTTAATAATATTGTTGTGTCTATTCTTTTTAAGAGGGACAATAAGGGATCTTACCAGGAATCTTATATAGAGAGGCTCAGACGAGCCTGCAATAAGCAAACTGCTGTGTGTTTAAAGTGGAATGTTTAAACTTTTCTTAAAATATAGAACTTGCTAACGCAGGTTAGGAAGGATATCATTAAACAATATATCCTCTCCTACCTCCCTGAACATTCCCACACGTTCCTGGTAAATATGGACACTTGGAGGTTCTGCTACCAGTACTATTTTTCTAGAAAAAGATGTGCCAGAACTCACCATGAACACCTCCCACATTCTCTTAGAATGGCAATGGTGCCCAGAGGCAGAGCTAGCTGCTCCAGCACCTGGAGCACATGCTGTGCACCCTGGAGCATGGCTAGCCACCCACAGGGATAGAGCGAAGCATCCCAGGGAGGCGGCGCAGAGATGTCACCTCCCCCCCTCAGGGATGACCATGGCTGTCAACTTTTCCCTTTTTTAAAGGGAAATCCTATTCGGAATAATAGGATTTCCCTTTAAAAAATGGAAAAGTTGACAGCTATGGGGATGACACCTGGGGCAAGCCACACCCACTGCACCCCCCTTCCTCTGTCAGTGATGGTGCCCACCTGAGACATACCAGAACTGAATTCTAGCAAGTTTCAGCTGAAAAAAAGCCCTGCTTCCAACATTATAATTATTGTACAAAAGAGCTTCGCAGCTTCTATCTCTCTCTTTCACACACCCCACCTGTCACACACTCCAAACTTACATAACAGCAAAGGCTATTCACCAGGGTTGTCAGTTCAGACCCTTCCATTTCAGGTGTAACAGGGAGTCCTTGGAGCACCCACAATCACCCAACCCTAACTTCTATAAGTTCAGGTCAAGCATCACAAGCAAGAGACTATAGCCAGGTGATAGAAACAAAACAGCAGCCAGTAGGCCTGATCTTTCTTGTTGCAACAAGACTTCCCACTGCCACAAAGACAAAGCAGCCAGAAGCCCCCATCAATGGTTACATCCGTATTTTAAAGTTTCCCATAAAACATCTCAGGATGCATCATCAAGACATCATAGATCTGTCACAGAAAAGGTGTGGTCTCAGGTAGAACCTGAGATCCAGGCATACCCCTGTCACGCAAATATAGTCTTTCACACTTACTCCCGTCTCAGTACAAAGGAAAGTATTTACAGCTCCTTGGTCCCTGAGTCAAATCAAATACACCCCTCTGTCTTGTCCGGCTTCATCCCACTATAGGATGGATAGTCATTGTGACTGAGGTGGTTGGATATCACTGGCCATGACTCCTTGGGAAGGCCCTGCAGATGTGTCTGTACATCTCGGGGATTATGGTGGGCTCACTCACCCCTCCCCTTATACTTCACTTCCCTGGGTCCTAAATGCCATTGGAACAGAGAAGATAGATACAATGAGTGAGTTCCGATGAATTTCTAAAGTTTTCCCATTGAGCCAGTGCATAAATACATTTATCAGTGAATCGCTACATTTGGTCTTGCCACTTTTCCTGTTTTCCTTTGTTTGCGACCTGGGGCCCAGCGGGGAGTCACAGACGCCTGAGCTGAGCTTCCCTTGCAGATGCAATGCCTTTGCAGATATGTTGCTGTTGTTTTCTCTTGACACTAGAGGATTTGGTTTGACAGGTGAAAAGGCAGAGAAATACCTCTTGTGTGGTATGTGTGTGAATGAATTGTTTGCTGGTGTGCAGTGGAGACTCTTTATCTTTGTCTCATGGTGTGGAGTCGCAAGGCTTGTGAAGGGTGGGAGGTATCTCACCCCCCTTCCCATTTCCCACTAACACAGGGCCCAAACCTGAGATGCAAAGGCAGTCACTGGTGATGTCACGAGGTGTGCCCTGGAGATGGAGGTCAATTGAGAGAGGAGAGCAGAGGAAGGCAGGTGGGGACAGGCTGAGAGCAGTCTGAGGTTGGTGGGGCAGTGTGCCATTTGGCCTCATGAACCTGTTTCAACTGCTGGAAAGTTAAATCGCATCGATTGGGCACAAGCAACGAGGAGCATTCCAGGCAAAATAAGACACACCCCTTAAGTAACCATTATTCTTTTGTGGCTGACAGGAGGACCTTTCCCAGCTGCAACTGTTGTACTCAGTGGCTTGGCTGGAGGACAACTTTAGCATCTTTGTGTAAACAGCAGTGAGGACCTGAGGCAAAGGGCAGTTGGTGGTGTTTGGCACCTGAATAAAGAGGACAGTCCAGCTTCCCAACCAAGCGTGAAAAACTGGGAGAATGTGGTCAAGCAACTTTGAGGCAGCTTCCCAACCCCTTCTTTCCTGCTCCCAAAAGCTGGGAGTCAAGATTTTAAATGAAATTGACAAGACACTGGCTTTTTCTGCCATCTATTAATTCCAACTCTGGGGAGTCCAACTCTCCCTCCCACCCCACCCCCAACACTTTTTCTATGTCATGCTGGAGGAATATGTTGACGACTGATATTTTGGGAAATGGTTTGCCCATTTACCCTCTATACAATTGGAGAACTCTCCATTTATAATACTAAACTTGGCATGAGGGTTCCCAGGGTGGGGGGGGCAGACCTTATTGCTGTTTGTATGTTGGGTGCCATTTTGAATCAAGATGGCAGACTGAAATTTCAGTTTGGCATGACTTTGCCCGTTTTGTGGCACATGGTAAACCACAAGTAGAGAGATGATCGCGAGAGTCAGCTCAGGAGTGCTCAAGGTGTGTGTGTGGGGATCGCGAGATTCAGCTCAGGAGTGCTCAAGGTGTGTGGGGGGGTCTTCATTGATGTTTGGATGTTGGGTGCCATTGTGAATCCTGGACAGTACCTGTGTGTGTGTTATTAGTGTGGGGGGTGTTAGAGGAGAGGTAGTACCTTTGGTGGAGGACACACCATGCTCCTTCGGTGGTAGTTTGTTCGCAGCGAGCCAGCCAGCAAGAAATCATACGGAGTAAGTGAAGTTAACTCTTTATTAGAAGAAAAAAGGCCTGCTCGGGATACCAGGCCTAATGAGCACAGCAACTCTTCTCAATAGGTCATGCCCCTGAGGCAGCCTAAATTTCCTCCTTCCCTGGATTCTTTTAAAGCAATCTGAGACTTTGCTGACATGCCTGTGTCTGCTCCTCCCTCTTCATATCTCTTCTGGTTCTGGTAGACCAGGGAGGTGGGAAGGGGAGCTAGTTCCTCAGCTCTGAAATAAATAATTCTTTCCCCCTTTTTACAATATGAAACTATTTATTCATTTAAGGTTCAGCCTCACTATCAATCTCATGGATTATCCCATAAAATGCTGCAGCTCTGAGCCAAGGGTTCCCAAACTGGGGTCCATGAAATTCATTCAGTTGGCCCATAAAACACAGGTTGAATTCAAATTGAAATGCAATAAAATACAATGCAAGAAACAAAAGGAGCAATATAAATACAACAAAAAATACAACAAAAATGTACAGCACTGTGCATTACAGCTGCTACAGCAGGCAGGAAGACCATCAAGTGGTCCACTGAGACTTGTCAGCACTTTTCAAGTGGTCCACAGGGGGAAAGTTTGGGATCCACTTCAAACACACCTCTTTCTGCAGTTGCATCCAATGTAGCACTAGGTAACTAATTCAGCTAGCACAAGGTTTCATGCATGTTCAAGAACTTCTCCCCCTCCCTTTGCACAGTGTGTCCCCTAAATCTGTTCTAGGGGTTCTGCCAACCATTGGATACCTGCCCATCCGTCTACCCTAAGGGAACAGGAAGAGACAATGCGGTTTGAGTTTCATACCCAGTTTTTATTTCTCTGCTGGATACATGTGAGACAATCACATAAAAACAGACCAACACTGGGGGAAACAGAGATTCGTGCAAGACGTGCAATGATGGCAAAGGGGTCGTTGCTCCAGCTAAGCCACTGCCTGAGTCCCTGGCAGAGGCCAATGATCCTTTCTACCAAGGGCAAAGCAAAAGTGGGCCATAGGCCTATATCTGATTTACGTGTACAGTGGTACCTCAGTTTAAGAACAGTCTGGTTTACAAACTTGCAAAACCAGAAATAGTGTCTTGGTTCGCAAACTTTAACTCGGTCTAAGAACTGAATCTGAATGGTGGAAGGGCACCAGTGGCGGGAGGCCTCATTAGGGAAAGAGCGCATCGGTTTAAGAATGTTTTTGGTTTAAAAACGGACTTTCGGAACGGATCAAGTTCGTAAACTGAGGTACCACTGTAATGGTGTCTTCTTCCCCCAGGGCACCTCTGCAAATTTTGGCTCTGTGAGTGGGTGGAGGGTGAAGGAAAGCCTCTCCGCACCCACCGAAAAGGGCAACAGTGTGCAAGGTTCTTTGGGAGAAAGTGAAGGTCCCAGCATAGGCACCCTGAACTTGTGAGTAGAGGGATTCAAACTCAGGCCTCAGGGTGGCTTCCTACTGGGAAGGGAAGGCGATTTTGAAGCACTGACCCATTGACTGGTAAATAACATTATAATAATTTATTATTTATTTGCAATCCACCAAACATTTCCCTATAAGGTCTGTCTTCAGAAGCAAAGCTAATTGGTTTTGTCTTGAGGTGGGAGTAGTATAGGAAGAAGAGGTATGGCTCCCCTGACATGGAGCTGTGGAACCTTTGGCCCTCTAGAGTGCATTGCACTACAATTCCCATCATCCCTTGCTGTTGGCCATGCCATGCTGGCCAAGGCTGATGGGGGTAGGAGTCCAGCAACAGCTTAAGGGACCACAGGCTCCTCACACCCCATGGCCTACCACTTGCAATCCCACAGAACTAGACCCCAAGGCATAAGGCTGAGAAGCCCTCCCTAGAGGCCTTGCTGTGCTCCTCACCCCACAGCAAATGCCCAGGCAGTGACCCATCTCTCCTTCACTGCTTTGGGAGGGCCCAGACCCCCAACTAATCTGTGCTGCCCACACCAACTGCCACACAGGTCTGTCTGGCCTTGCCCCTGATTTCCCAGCGGGGTTCTTTGGAGATGTGGTGGCAATGGGAGCACAGCAGCATGTGAGAGACGGGTGAAGCCAGCACAATCCCATGCTGCAGCCCAGAAACATCAAACTAGGGTTGGGAAACCTGGTGATGGGGAACTTTTGGCCCTCCATATGCTGCTGAATGAGGTATGGTTGAGGGAGCTCGGTACATTTAGCCTGGAAGAGAGTGAGAGGCTGTGGCGTAGCGTGGGGGGTGCAGGGGGGGCCTGCCGCACCGGGCGCAACATCGGGGGGGGGCGCGCGGAAGAGAGACAAGTGCTAAAATCCACAGGTTAGGGGGCGCAAATTACTTGCCTTGCCCCGGGTGCTGACAACCCACGCTACGCCACTGCTGAGAGGAGATACTATAGCCATCTGCAAACTGCAAAAGCCACATGAGACGTTTGTCTGCTAGACAAACCTAACAAGTGCACATTCTTGCTAGTTAGTATGAGAAGCGGTTAATACCACAGAGGTGTATTACTGAAAGGCAGATACTCAGACCATAGAAATATAATTGGCTGTGTGGTGTTGTTTCTGTTCCTCTCCTGGATAGGAAGCATATAGTACTTCATGTAGCTCTCGCCCTCCCTTTGACTAGTGATGGATGCAGACATGCTTCTGCTAGCTCGAGTTTTAGGCACATGCATGAAGCTGGTTATACTGTAAATATACCGTATTTTGCCTGCATGGTTTTTACTGCTACTGTTGCTGTGAACCTATGCATGATTATAAAGTAAGTAAATCTTACTTTACAAGTTGCTGCCTTTTTTTTTTGTTTAAGTGGGGTAAGAAGGGGGAATCCAGCTTACTTTGTTAGCTGGACTTGCTCAAAACAAAGTTCTATAGACTAATTCCTATGTTTTATTTTGTTTCAGCCCACAAACATGGGTGTGTGGAGGGATAAATTGCAATTACTTATATCCTCTGCTACCTATTAAAACCCAGCCCCCACAAATACCAGTAGCTTCAAGAAAAGAGACTGACATCAGGAGGAACTTTCTGACATTTAAGAGCTGTTCAACAGTGGAATGGTCTCCCTCAGTATGCTGTGGACTCACCCTTCACTGGAGGTTTTAAAGCAGAGGTTAGATGCCCATCTGTCGTGTATGATCTAGTCGAGATCTTTGCATTGCCAGGGTTTGGATTAGGTGACCCTCTGGGTCCCTTCCAACTCTACAATTCTGTGGTTCTGTTATATATTTGTACCCTGCTGTTTCTCCTGACAGGGACTCAGGGCACCTTATCCCTTATCTGGAAGGGGAACAAATCACCCTGAGCAAGGAATTGTGGGTAGGTGGGTGGAGAAGGATTACTGAGGCACAGCCTCCATGACCAGGCATAGGCAAGGCCTCCCTTACATAAGGTTTCTGCCAATCTCTCCCCTCTTGGTTTTCCTTGTAAGTTTTCCTTGTAAGCGTGAGGGAACTTTACACTCTCCAGACATTGCTAAACTACAGCTCCACTCAGGCCCAGCAAGCATGGCCAAAGGCCAAGGATGATGACAGGAGTTGTAATTCAGTCTCATTTGGAGTGGCAAAGAATCTCCACACCTGCACTGGGACTAAGGCTTCCTGGAAGGCAAAACAACACTTCATTCTTCTGGTGCATTTTACCTTTTAGTTATAAAATATTTGCGGATCCTTTTGGAGAAAACTGATAGAATAAAGCACTGTACTGCTGTTCATGTTAGCCGACTTTACTAAAAAGGACAGACCTCACCTCTTGGCTGTCATGTAGTTCAGATGTAGGGAGCCTTTGGCCCTCCTGTTGTGGCTGAACTACAACTCCCATAATCCTTGGGTGCTGGCCACGCTTGCTGAGGAAGTTGGGAGTCGTGGTTCAGCAATGCCAGAAGAAGCCAAAAGGTTTCCTCACTCACCTGGCTCCAAGAGAACACAGGATTATGAATGTGAGTGAGCGGTCAGGCAGTGAAAAAGGCTCAGGGGCCTGTTTCTTGGAAGTTGCAAATACGAGTGTCCACTTTCTCCTGCCAGGAAACCTGCCAAGCAAAACCGGGTGGAGGCTGGTTTCTTCTGGAGGAGATGTTGCCTTGGCAGACTATCAAGGTCAATTACTGACCAATGAACCGAGAGGGATGATGAACCAAACACACACATACTCCACTAGCGAAAAACGTGTAGTGGGTGGGACGAGACCTCCACCCAACCAGGGCTCTTGCTTGACTTACCCACCCACCCTTTGTGGGGTCCTTAATGCAGTCATCCCAGCTAGAGGGCACCAGGTTGGGGGTGGCAGCTTTAAAACGCTGGCCTGGAAAGAGTTCAAAGTGGTCTAGATTGGGAGCTGGATGCTGGATGGCTGGGAATCACCAACCACTCTCTCCCAGGGTGACAGATGGGACAGCTTCCAGGCACTTTTGCTCCACTGGGTGCTGCTACAGCTCAGCTAGTAGTGGCCTAAGACCCAGCCACAGAAATACATACATATATATATGGACTCTCTTTTCCTGTGCTGAAGCTCCTAGAACCCACTCTGCCCATAGGTTGGGACTGGCATCTTTAAATAACCCCTGCCAGGCTGCCAGAGAAGATGTGGTGTTTGCCTGTTCCCCAAAACGTGAGAGTAGCTTTTCAGGAACTGCAAGCACCGTTCTGCCCTCAGCCTGGAGATGTGCCTCCATCTTGGCCTTAGAGCAGCTACAAGCCAACAGCTGAGAGTTGGGGAGGGGGAGAATTGCAGCCATGCTCTATGAGCAGAGGGTGGTGATGGTTACGCAGACAAAGAGCAAGGAGGTAGTGCATATCCCGGACTGGCCTACACAGCACACCAAAAGAACCATTGACCCCACCCCACCCCTGGCAACCCAGTGTGCAAGGTTGAGGGGGAAGAAGCGGGCACATGATGGGAGTGACGCTGTCCCCATGTGGGGCTATCCGCTGTGGAAAAGACGGATGCGCTGGACGATATCCTTGCGGCACAGCGGGCAGGTGCTCAGGGCCTCAGAGCAGGCCTGGCAGCAGCAGACATGGCCACAAGTCAGGAATACCACCTGGGCCTGGGGGGAAAAGAAGAGGAAGAGGCAAATGCTAGGACCACAGCTCTTACCAACAGCAGGGCCTCCTCACCACCTCCCCCTTGCACACATGTCATCAGAGATCAGGGTTTTATTCCAAAGCATTCTGATCCTGCGCTTCATCCTACTCCCCATACCTCCACAACAAAGCCTGCCAGAGCATCTGACAAACAAAACAGTTTCTTCTCTCAGGTTTGACATCTAAGACATGACACACAAGGAAAAAAGGATGGGAAGGAGGAGGAAAAAAGCAAGTTCAGGCACAAGATAAGAACATCATCAGAGGATCCCTGCTGGATCAGGCCTTGAGAAACATCACAGCTTAGGACTGATGGGTCTTAGGAAGGCCTTCTATAGCTGTGGCATAGAGATGGAGTAGCATTCCATTGTGTCATGCTAATTCCCTGATGCCTCTGAGGATCACTTACTCTGCCTGACATGCAGGTTAAGCTTTCAAAACTCCTGGGTGGAGGTCAACCTACCTCTCGCTCCATGCAGACCACACACTCACAGCGGTGCTCTTCTGGTGGTGGGGCAGAAGGAGCCATGGCGGTGGGGGGCTCTCTGCTGGTCCCCGGAGCAGCAAGCTCTGCCTCTTCTGTAGGCTTCAGCAACTCTGCAAGTAATTGGAATGAGCTGGGCACTGAGAACAAGCAATTTTATGCAGAGTGGATGCTTTGCTGATGAGCTGGGCTGAAAGGCAGTGGAAGAATGCCAAACCCCCACCCCCCCAACAAGCTCATGAGAGGTGGCGAGGGGAATGGAGCTTGTGCCAAACCTCAATCCCTGCTCCAACTATACAAGGCAGCTTATGTCCTTAGGAGAGAGGATCCAGCAAGTTACCTGGGATGGTTTCAGCCACGGCGTGGATCTCTCGGGCCTTCCGGATGATGGAGTGCTGCAGGCCTGTCTCTGTGATCCCCATCTGGAAGAGGACATAAGCAAATGGCAAAGCGCAGAAAGGAGCCTTCTGAACAGCATGGTTCTCTCCCAGGTTTACTTTTATCCATTTCACTGTGTGTGGAACTTCTATATCAGTACAAATTATGGTCCAGTCCGGTGAAAAGTGGCGGGTACCCATCGAGACTGGCAGGGAGCCCAAACGGTAGGCGGAGCCAGCTCATGCCTGCCAGAGCCAGAGCCAATCGCAGGCAGAATCAACTCATTTGAAGGTTGTCCCCATCCTCCTCCCTGCAAGGAGCAACCCTGAGACTTAAGAGCAGGGTGAAGGTGAGAGGTTGTGTCACCTCCACCCCCTGGACTGGTTGTGAGAAGGTATGCAGGTGGGGGTTGGCTGAGTGAGGGCAGATTGAAGCTGGGGGGGAGAAAGCACCCCACATACCCAGGCTCCAATGGTGCAGCCCAGAGGAAAGTTCTGAGGGCTGAATAGAGAGGCCCTAAAGGAAGCACCCAGCCCCTGGCCATGAGGTTCCCCACCGCTGCTCTAACCTTCCCCACGTACCTTGGCCAAGTCACTTGGGACCATGGCGCTTAGCATTTTGAGTGAGATCCGGTGATGTGCAAAGACGGGCGTGTACTGGTCGGCTGACAGGTCTGCCAGGAGCTTCACGAGCTGCCGTTCCAGTCCTTCCTCCTTCAAAGAAAAAGGAGAGCAGTGTTGCCAGGTGGTCTCTTGACTGGGAAACCCAGACCCAGGAAGCCTGGAACCTGCCATAGGTGAAAGAGGAGGCCAGAACCATAAGGGGCTGCCAGAGCCAGTGAAGCCCATGGAAGAGGCAACCTTCTTCACCCCAGCACTTCTGCTAGCCAGTCACCTGCAGCCGGAGTGAAAGGGGCTTCTGGTCCAAAAGCCGCTGGTACTGAATCAGCCAGTAATTCTCTTGCTTTGTCTCACTCTTAGCTTCCAGCTCCCTCTGCAAGGAAGAAAAACAGAGAGCCAGGGTGCGGTAGTGGTTAGGAATGTCGGACTAGGATCTGGAAGAGACCAGGGTTCAAATGCATGCCTCCCTTGAGCTTCTTGGGGGGAAAGGTGGGATATGCAAGCAAACAAAGGATCATCATGTGCAGCTTTTGCTGATTCCAGGAGTGTAGCCTGACACCTGGCCTCCTCCAAAGCACCTCTGAGAGAGGGGCAAAGCCACCAGGTGTGGAAACGGGCAGAAGGCTGAGCCTGTGTGTGTGAGTGGGAGAGAGAATTAGCCCCGCTTACAGGTGAGTTGTCTCCTTACCAAGATGGCCTGCAGCTCTTCCTCCCGCTGCCTCTTCTCCTTCAGCAGCTGCTGCAGCAGGTAGGTGAGGGCTTGCCGCTGCTCTGTGATTGCCTCCTGAAACACAGCACACAGGCATTAGGAAGCATGCACCATGAGGACTGTGCAGCAGTGGAAGTGGCTGCCCCCAGAGGAGGCAGCTGGCTCTTAGTGCAAGCCTTCCAAAGCAGAGGCTGCTCCAGCCACCTTTTGGGGGATGCTCAAGCCTGCATCCGCAATGGGGAACCATAGGCCTCCTGGGGTCTGAAGGCAGCCCTCCAGGTGTCTTTACCTGGCCCTTGAGACTCTCCCCAAGCCATGCCCTATTTCCCCATGCTGCATCCCCCCACCCCAGGATGTGCCCATGAACTGGGATATAATGCTTCTTGCTTGCCTTGATGGAGATAGAGGGAGGGAGGTGTCTGCGTGTGAACCTCTGACTTTTCCCGCTACTCGAATGTAGCATATTGAACAAAGAGTCACACCAGTTGCTCCACCCACTTTTGTCTCTGGACCTACCCACCACTGGCATTTGGTCCCTGGAAGGCTGCCCATGAAGCAGCACTGCTGTAAAATGTTCCCCACGCCCAAGGCTAGAAGGCGGCGTGCAAACATCATCCTAGCTCTAGGGTCTGAAGTTCGACCTGGACCATCCTGGATGCACCCTCCCCCCATCTCCATATTCCACTGCCTGCTCCCCAACCTCCAGATGCAGCAGCACAGATTCAAAGGAGCTAAGCTGGGTCACAAAAGCGCCAGAGGTTCCCTCACCCTCATACAGAACCTTCTGTTTGAGGTTTGTTTAAAGCAGGTGGGGAGGCAATTTGTTGTGGCCCTCCAGATGTTGCTGAACTGCAACTTCCAGCAGCCCCAGCAGCCAGCATGGCTTCCAGCCAGGAGGAGATGGGAGCTGCAGTCCACCAACTTCTGGGCCCCCCCCCCCAAGGTTTCTCCCTCGCCTGGTTTGCAACAAGGATGGCTAATGCGGAGTCCCCCAAATGGTTTTTGGCTACTCCCAAATTCTCTGCCCTCACTTGAGTGGATGGAAGCCGAAATTCTGCATCACTCCATTTGTTCTGCTAGCCACGGGGCAAAGCGTTGCTCAGTTTGCTCAGCTCCTGCCCTGGCTTCAGAGATTTCAGCATGCTTTGACCCACCCCCCCACCCCCACTTTTGAACATCTTTCTGCAACTCTGAAAACCAGAACCTTGCTTGGATCCCCCCAACCCACCACTTTTCCCCACCTTGCAAAATAAAAGCGGGGATACTAATTGTGATTAATGCAGCCTGTCCTCCACTGGCTGAGGAGAGCAAATGGAGAGGATGGCGTGCTCTTTGGGGATGTTGCTTTTGGAGTGGAGATTTGAGAACAACCAAAAAACAAAAACAAAATAAAACACACTGAAGCAAAACCAGCAAAAAAGAAAGAAAAAAAAAGAATTCAAATTTAAAAATGCAGAAAATGTGGAATGCTCAGCAGATCTCAATGTCTTTTTCCTGCCAGCCCACCCACCACTTGCCCCTCTGAACACTACAGCAGGCTACTCCTACAGATCCCCAGGTCTCCAAAAGCAGTAGCGTTTGCAGAGCATGCTAAATGAAGCCCCAGGAGGCAGGAACCAGGGAATCCCCCCATCCCATCCCCCAAATTCCTGCCTCGAGCACCAAGACACCTCAGAAAGCAGAAGGAAGAGCAGGGCGGGAAGAACGTGAGCCGAGGGAGAGGTCCAAAAGAGGCTGACGTACCTGCAGTGCCTCTGTGTCCAACTGCTGCCTCTTTAACTCCAGCTGGGTCAGCTGCAGTAACTCTCTCTCTATTAACTTAATCTAGGCAGAAGATGAAACAAGGAGGGTAGGGGGAAGTTTGTTTGGTTTTTACTTGCATCAGGAAGGACTCCACTCTCTGCTGTTCGCACCCTGGTCCTATAACTGCATCGCTGTGGTTTCTAGCACTCATTTGGCCCAAGAAGAGTTAAGCTGAGCACCTGGAGGTCTCTCCCACAGAACCCTCCTTGCCTGTAACTGGTGTGGGGCCAAGAGGGGTTTCATTCTGGGGAAGGGAGTCCTCACGGTGACCAGCTGGACACTGTGGTGTGCAAACTGCAGGTGAGATCCTCAAGAACAGCCTTCCCCCACCTGAAATCCTCCAGATGCTCTGGACCACAACTCTCATCAACCCTGGCCAGAGATGTGGGGATAAACAAAGCCCGCTGCAAAGAGTCTTTGGAAATGCAGCTTAGTCACCTCCCCTGACAAATCACGATGAAATACCCTGCTCTCCTAAAACCAAGGGGAAATCTTATCGTGGGAACTGAGGTGCTCTTTCCTCAAAGGCCAGGTGCAAGCCTTCAGCTAAAGCAGGGCTGGGGAACTTTTGGCCCGCAAGATGCTGCTGATCTACAACTCCCAGCAGCCCCAGCAAGCAGTCGGGGCAGAGGAGTGATGGGAGTTGTAGTGCAGCAACATCTGGAGAGCCACAAAGTTTCACACACCTGAGATAAACCTGGGCTGGGGGAAGCTGTGGCTCTCCAGCTGATGGCAGAGTACAACTTCCATTGTCCCTTACCACTGGTCATGCTGGCTGATGGGAACTGGGAGTCCAGCAACAACTGAAGGGTCACAGGTTGCCCCAGCCCTGCGATAAAGACACCCCCCACTTCACTCTAGAAGTGGAGGTAGCTTAGGAACGTAGGAAGCGTCCTTATCCAAGTCAAACCGTTGGGTTCCTGTAGCTCAGGATTGTCTACACTGACTGGCAGCCGTTCTGCAGGGCTGTAGGCAAAGAGTCTTTTCCCAGCCCTACCTGGAAATGCTGCTGGGGATTGAACTTGGGACCTTCTGCATGCAAAGCAGGTGCTCTGCCACTCTGCTATGGCTCTTCCCACTAGTTAGCTGGCCAGCCTAGGATCACTCATGAGCCACTGAGCATCCAGGAGGCTTCTGAGAGAAACCGGATGCAGATTCCAGAGCCTGTTACAGTTCAGCAAAGCCACCAGAGAAGAGGGAAGACCACAAACACCAGCACCTCTCAGGAAACCCTCTCCCTGGGCAGAAGAAAAAGCCTTGGGACCCCAGCTAGCCAAGTGCTAAGGGTCAGGTGGGGGGATAGCGCCGACAACCTTGCAAACTCTACCACCTCAAACCACTGGCAACAGCTCACTGCCCCTGTTGGGGGACAGCCTGACCTTAAGAAGCAATGTGTTCCATGTTGGCCAGAATGGATTTGACAAGCAGGTCAGAAACAAATTAAAATGAATGAAGAAACTTATACACGACAACCACTGTAATAATGGGGATCATGCTGTTCATGGGCTGCCGTGGGATGGAAATGCAAATGGAGCCCCTCCCCCCCTGAGATGAGGCAGACCTTCCTGGGCCTGAGGGAGGTAGGGAGAGGATTCCGCTGTCCAGAGCCCCAAAGAGCTCCCCTTGTTCCAATGGCTTTGAGAGGGAAGCTGGACCATGTGAGAAACTGTCAACTGTTCATCCCACCCAATCCCAGTCCCTGCAGACCCATGACTTCCACTCACCTGATTTCTGATCTGGCAGTGCATGAGATCCCTCTTCACCTGGAGGGCTTCAAATGCAGCCTTCTGCATATCACTCTGAAAAAAACAGAGCATGCAAGTTCAGGAGAGCACACCTAGCCAGTTGGGGAACATGTTCCAACTGGAATAACATCAGGCCCCATTGTTGTGGGCCTTGAGAAATCGCCTAAAGATTTACTCCAGTTGCCACAAACCTTGCCTACTTGTAGACGTTTTCAACCACAACTCCTATCAGTCCCAACCATAATGGCTTCATAGGAGGCAACTCATACATTGAAATCATTATTTTAGAACAGGAGAGAAAGCACTGTGTATATAAGCCAAAACAGAGTGGTGGGCTGTGATGAAAAGGGGCAAGGGAACTCTTTTGAGAACGCTTCCCACCCAGGGGTGCTCCAAGAGTAAACTGGGTCCAAAGCACAGAAAGAGCTAACAACTTAGCTAGATGGACTTGGTATGTATTGCAGGGGGTTGGACGAGATGTCCTTTTGTGCCCCTTCCAAGACTAGAGCTCTGATTCTCCCGCTCCCCCTGCCATACTTTGCTTTGGCTCACCCTCTCCCATCCTGCATACAGAGGTGCTGCCCTTTTTGCACCCATATCCAGCAAAATACCTCCTGTAGGATCTGGCTGATGGCTTTGTTCTGGTCCAGCTCCTGCCAAGCTAGGATTTGCTGGAACTTCTGGTCCATCTTGGCTAGGCTACAAGAGAAAACATTCCAAGGGTTACCACCATTGCCTCTCGGGAGACAGAGGCAAACTGAGGGTGAGAAGCGCTTTGGAAGACCTTTAGAGGCTGTCAGGACAGGAGCCACTAGTATCAGTACATTTGGAAAAAATCAAAGCCTGTCAGAGGACGGAACCAAACTAACTCCAGTGGGTTTAGGGAACAGAGCCAATATCCCAAGCACACACTCTCTCCCCCCTCCCCCCTCCCTCCACCTTTCTGGCTTACTCTAGCAGGGCCAGTGTGAGAATGGTGTTCTTGGGTTCTGGCACATGGGGATGGAGGGACCCCCCACCCCCATCCACACCCCTATGTCAGACTTCCAATCGCTCTAAATGGCAAGTGATGTCAGCTGATCAACAGGTACCAGAATGGCATCATGGGCCAAATTAGACTCCCTGGATGTAGGGAGCAAGACTGACCCATGTGCCAGAGGTTTCCCACCCCTGCACTCACATAATCTATACGTTGCTGTGATTAACAAAACAGAGGTTCTATTTATGTGGCAAAACATTTCAGCTTCCACCTTTGCCAGCTATTCCACTAAAAACGAAAGCCCGCCGTTTCCAAAGTGGCACTTACAGAGCTTTGAGACTGAACGTTCAGAAGGGCTTCGTTTGCAGAAGCTAAGTGATGCTGGTGTTGTTCTCCTGGTTGAGGGCATGTGGTGGCCAGTGCGCTCTTTGCATAATTTCTACTGCTGCTACTGACAAGTCCGACAGACTGCAGCCCTCAGAATCGAAATGTCTAAGCAGCTGGTTGCTCCGCCTTTCCAGCCAGAGCAGCTAGTGAGGTGAAAGCAGAAACATTTCACCTCATGGATAAAACCTTTTTCTTGTTAATCGCAGCAATACACACACACACACAAATAAAAACAACAGCATCACCACCCTTTCTACAAACACAGTGTTGTGGACAGAAAGTCAGCCTGTGGGAGAAGAATCGGGATCAAATCACCCTTCAGCTACAAAGCTTGCTGGGTGAACCTGAACCACTCATTCTCTCTCAGACAAACCCACCTCGCAGTTGTGAGGATAAAAAGTGGAGGGAAAGCACATTACGCTTCTTGGATGAAAGGTTGGATTTTAAATAATAATAATAATAATAATAATAATAATAATAATAATAATAATAAAAAATATGGTCCCCTCCCCACAAAGCATAGAAATGCCCATTCTCTCTGGGAGTACCTGGAACAAGTCTGGTTGACAAGATCTTGCCGGCGTGACTCGTAAGCCACCTGCAGCAGCTTGTTCTTATAGGTCTCGGCCAGCATCTGCTGCATGGCCGCTGTGGAGGAAAGAAAATGCAGGAAGTCAGGGCCCTGGAGGCTTCTCCTGAGCTTATAAGAGCCTGTTCAAAAACTGTCTCATCCCGCACGTTAGAACAGCACCAAAATTTTCCAGAGATCAGGAAGCAGCTCAGGAGGCTTCCAAATCCATTCCCCGCCTCCAACATTCCACAATTTAGCAGAGGTAGGAAAACCTGGGGAGGGGGTGTACAGGAGAGATGAAAGAGCAGGACTAGGGGTAGGTAGGGAAGCGTTGTGCCTGCTTCTAGGGAAGGAGGAACCAAAATGGCAGTGCCTTTGTTGTTGATGGGGGAAGAAATACGGAGTACATAAACCTCAATGGTGAAAAACCCTGGAGAGGTTTTGGGGATTCGTGCAGAATTTTGCGGGCAGCGCTCTCACTTAAGATTGGATTGAAAGCATCCTAACAATCTCTTCCATGCACTAAGCCAGGGGTGGGGAACCTCAGGCCCAGAGGGCTAATTGTAGCATCCCAGTTCTCTGCCTGGTCCTCAGAATCCTCCCCAAGACACAACGTCTTACTCTGGCCCTCTTCAGGGGCTTTTGCCTGGCTGAAGTGTCTCCCTGAATTCTAAAAATACCTCGTTTGTCATGATGGAGGACAGAGAGGGGATGTGTGTGTGCATGCGTATGTAAAAAAATAGGCTATGGTACAAAAGGAAAAAAATACATTTGTTGTCCCACCCACCCTGGCATGTGGCCCCCAGATGGCTGCCCAGAAGAGAATACAGCCCTTGAGTGGGAAAATATTCCACGTTCTTTCTGTAGAAATCAAGATAGTCAGAAGAAGTAGTTCTATGCCTGGGGTGTAAAGGCTCCCACCCAGAACTCCCACAGCCGCACTCACAGGCCACTTCCTTCCTGCGCAGCTGCTCAGCCTCCTCCTGAGTAATGGCCATCAGCTGCTCCATCCGGATCCTGGCAGGGGAAAAGGGAGAGATTCAGCCACTGCATGCCCTTCTCTCAACTGTCAGCCAGTGGCAAGGCCTGTCCTGCCTCTTTCATTGTTTAGATTAGACTGAAGGCTCATCAAACCTAGTGTTCCAGTTTCCAGCAGGGGGCAGCCGGAAGCCTCTGGGAAGCCTGGGCATGAAAGCAACAGTCATCTCCCGTTTTTATGCATAGCATGTGAAATTTTTCAAGAGGATAAGACAAACTCTTGGATGAAAAGATGATAGGAACTGTGGAGGCCACCTTACGCCGAGTCAAACCTTCGGTGCATCTAGCTCACTATTGCCTACAATGACTGACAACAACTCTCCAGGGTTTCAGAGAGGGAGCTTTTTCCAACTCCACCTAAGGATGCCAAAGATGGTACCTGGGACCTTCTGCATGCAAAACAGGTGTTCTACCACTGAGCCTTTCCCTGGTGGCAATCAATGGCTACAAGCTACAATGGAGGCAGCATGCCTCTGAATGCCAGGTGCTGGAAACCAAGTACAGAGAGATGCATCTGGTCAGTCACTGTGAGAACAAGATGCTGAACTAGACCGCCCATTGTCCTGACCCAGGCAACACTTTTTATGTTCTCGTGCAAAGGCATCATCCTCCCCACTCCTTACCCAGCCAAGAGCATCTGGGACACTCACCGGTCATTCTCCAGAGATTTGAGAATCTCAGAGCTCTGCTTTTGCCTAGAAAGAAAGCAAGGAGGGGAAAAAACGCCAGAAGGCATTATTAGTCCTCATTCAGTTGTAAGAGGAGGGGGGAAGCTCATGCAACCACCTGTCTGGACCAGCGCCTGGCTGAGAACCAGCATGGAGTGGAACCTATATAAAGTCCTATATAAACTCTCCACCTGAACCAAATCATGGCTGAAGCAACAGGGTGAAGGATCTTGGTAAAAGATAGCGAGAGAAAAACTCATTCCGCTATGAAGGGTCTGGCATTTCCAGACCACGACTCTTGGGATTTACTTTCAAAGGAAAAAATCCTGGACCAATTTTGCTAACATCAGGGATGTCCTGAAAGGGCTACTCCTGTTTGACCTCTTAACTTGAGAGCTGGGAACCTCAGACCCAGAGGCTGAATTTGGCCCTCCAAGCCTCTCTGCCTGGTCCTTGGGACTCACCCCAGCCAACCCCCTTGCCAGCCCTACTTAAATTCTTGAGTGTTTTTGTCTGGCTGGGATGTGCCCCTGAACTCTGATAATGCCTCTTGGTTGACTAGATGGGAGGATAGAGAGCTGTGTGTGTGAGTTCCAATATAAAATTTGCATGTGATGCTCCACCTATTTTAGCCTGTGGCCCCACAAACAACTGGCAAGTGGCCCTTGGAAACCTTCCCAGAAGGAAACATGATCCTCCAGCTAAAAATGTTCCCCAACCCCAACTGAACTCTTTGTCTGGAGTCACACCATCAGATCTGAAAATCCAGCCCAGGTGTTTTTGAGCCTTGGTGCAATAAACCCAGCCTGGGAGTGAAAACAGACAAGAGTTGCAAGCGTAGCTCCCGTGACTATTGCTCAACACCACCTCTGACCTCTGGTTCTCTTCCAGCAGCCTCTTGATCCGACCGGACACCCCTTGCTCCATCTGCTTCAGCTGCTCCAACAGCTTCATGCGTTCTTCTCCCAGGCGCTCCTGGTGCCGGGTCAGGCCCTGCTCCAGCCTCACCTGCTCCTGCAAGCAGAGAGCAGAACAGCATCAAAGGACCATTTCACTTGATCTCCAGGACAGCCTTATCTCCCACAGAGGCCTCCCTGGACCTTGCAACCCGAGGGTAAGCCTACATCCGGATTCCTCAGAATGGCACATTTTCCCAACCACAATAAGCAGACGTATGAACCTCTCTTATGGGCAGTGGAGGCTGGTCCACCGGGGTGAATGGGGCACTGTCTCCCCAGCCTACCCGCCTACCTGCAACCAGTTCAGCGGGTAGCAGCACCGCCTGCCAGCTTCTTCCTTCTTAGTCTCTGGGTGGCCCCTTGCAGAACTCAGCAGTGAGGATGAGGACAAAAGTACTTAGCAGTCTCCACCTGTCATTGACTCTGGCGCCATCTACTGTTGGGCTCCCTGCCTTCCACCCTACCAGTCTCAAAGGGTGTCGGTCATCACTGCCTACAGGGCAATTATCAATCCATCCTAGGATGACCTATTTCATTTTCTTTTACTTAGAAATATTTTTGAGTAGCTTAACCACGGAGCAACAGAAGGGTCCGGGGTGGTGGTAGAAAAGGGAGACAGACAAGATACCTCCTTCATGCTTTGGAGGATCTCCCCTTTCTGGGCGTGGCTCTGGTGCATGAGCTGGGCTTGACCTCGCTGCTCCAGATCCAACCAGCGCTCAAACTCCAGCTTCTCCTGCATCTTCTGCTCCTGGGAAGGACCAGCAAAAAGCCTCATCAGCACACACATGCAAACATGTGAACATGTGGCTTGTAGTGTTCCTCCTGGTGCATGACGAGAGAGAGGGCTTGTGTGTTCATAAACAGCAGATGGAAGTGAACAAACCTGTGTTTGGACTACAGACTGCAGGTGGGGGCAAGGGGGGGGAGAGCTTGCCTAACTGAAAGCTCACCCACACAAAATATAGTAAGGGTTATCCCCCTGCATGTTTTTTGCTTGTTGTTATCTAATCTTACAAATAAAGTTTTTTGGAAAAAAATCCCTCCCAATAGATAATCCTCATGCACGTAGAAATCTAGTATGCCATGGAAAAGCTAGGCTAGATAAGCTACTTTTCTTGGGTGGGGGGGGGAACGGGGTGTGTGTGTGAGCAGAAGAGTAATTAATTGTATGAGCTAACACCTGCAGTTTGAAGTGGTACAGTCCAGACACAACTCTGCCACCTCATCTTCCATTGAATTTTCCTCTCTTCTTCGGCTGCCACCCAGTGGGCAATTAATCCCTCAAGCTAGAGCCTAGAGTAAGATGGGACAGCAGGTGCCCACTCCATCAATTCAGCTGGCAAACCAGCTTACTTTGGGCTCCTCCTCTCTCCTTAAACCTTTTCCTTTCCAAGCTGCTTGTTACGATAACTTTGTAAGAACTAATGCATGAGCTTACTTCTTTGCCTCTTCTCTCTTCATTCCTTTTGTGCCATGTCTTAGATTATACACCTGCAGGTTAAGGACTGTTTGCTACTCGTCTTGTGTAAGGTGCTCTGGCTACCATTCTGACTGAAGCATTTTTATTATTTCAACACTTTACACTGGGGGGGACGGGACCTGTGGCTCTCCAGATCTTGCTGGACTCTTAACTCCAATCAGTCTAAGCCAGAATGCCCAGTCCTCAGGGATTATGGTAGCTGTACTCCAGCAACCTTGAAGGGCCAAAAGCTTTCCCATCCTGGCTTTAAAGCAAAGGAATTTGCTGACTGAGGAAACTGAGCCAGATCTATTTTTCTTCAGATGGCACTATCATCATCATCATTATTATATGTGGGCCACTCGTGTACGTAAACAATACTTTCCCACAGAAATTGGCGGATCCAGTGAAGAAATGGAACAATCTGAGGGAGTCATCTGGAGGGCATAACAGTTTTCCAAAAGGGAGAATGGCTGAACAATGGGAAATGTTTCTTACCTTCCGCTTCTCGTAGTCCATAAATTTGTTCTGAAAAAGGAGGAAGAGAAGAAGAGTTTGGATTTGATATCCCACTTTATCACTACCCGAAGTGGAGTCTCAAAGCGGCTAACATTCTCCTTTCCCTTCCTCCCCCACATCAAACACTCTGTGAGGTGAGTGGGACTGAGAGACTTCAGAGAAGTGTGACTGGCCCAAGGTCACCCAGCAGCTGCATGTGGTGGAGCAGGGAATCGAACCCGGTTCACCAGATTACAAGTCCACTGCTCTTAACCACTACACCACACTGGCTCTCACAAAAGGAGCGTGGATTTCACTGGCTTTAACACAATCCACCCACTCATTCATACAAACAAACACAGACACACACACCCCACCTCTCTCAGTTCAGGGGAGCCAGTGACCATTGTTAGGTTGAAGGCAGGGCTGGGGAATCTGTGGCCCTCCAGATACTGTTAGGATGTCCAACTCCCATCAGCCCCTGCAGCCGACATGGCCAGTTGATCAAGGGCGATGGGAATCCAGCGACATCCAGAGGGTAACACACTCCCTATCCCTGACTTTGAAGACCACTGCCTGCTTCTCAGCAATTACCTGCCACTGAGCCTCATTCTCCGCATATTTCGTGACCATCCTGCTGACTCCGTCCACCGAAGTCTCACCTCCGTCACTTTCCAACACTGGGAGTAAATACTGCGAGGGAGGATTGTACTCGATTCCTAATTCTGGGAGAAACCAGAAGACAGCACGGGCAGGTCAGTTATTGGCAGGGTTCAGGTATCACACACCTAAGTGTGAAGCACTGGGCAGAGCGCTAAAAATGAGTCAGGGAGACCTGAGCCCTGCTTGGCCACCAAAGGCATTGAGGTGGCTCTAGAATTCAGCAAGCATGTTTTCATAGGAAGCGGCCATATACTGAACCAGACAGTTGGTCCATGTAGCTCAGGGCCATCTACACTGGCTAGCAGCCCCTCTTCTCAATTCCAGACAAGGTTCTCTTCCAGCCCTACTTGGAGATGCTGGGCATCGAACCTGGGACCTTCTGCGTGCAAGGCAGATGCACTCCGATTGAGCTACAGCCCCTCCCTAGGCCCTGCATCCCAGGAGAGGAGTCTCAGAGGCATCAGGCGCTGTTGGGCTGGTCCTCTCCACCCTGCTTGCACTAGGCAGGCCCTCTGCTCTGCTCACCTCCACACAGAAACTGCTGGATGGCCTCTGTGCCAGCACTGCAGATGTCATTGGACGGGTAGGACATGGACACGGCATCCAGGGTCAGTGTCTGCAGAACAGACAGAAATATAATTATTTTAGAAGGTAAGAGGAGCCTGGCTACTGGATCAAGGCCCATCTAGTCCAGCATCCTGTTCTCACAGTGGCCAACCAGATGCCCCTATGGGAAACCCACAAGCAGCATCCAAGTGCAACAGAAACACTCCCAAATTCTAGCAGTATGAGAGAGGGAGGAAACCACTTTCTCTGCATCATGCATAATCTCATATACCCCTAACATGTCCCCCTCCTGACATTTACCTGTCTTTCCTCTAACTAAAAAGGCCCAAACATTGTAACCTTCCCTCACAGGGGGGTTGCTCCATCCCTTTTATCCTCCTAGCTGCTAATTTCTGAACCTTTTCTAGCTCTGCAAAATTCTTTTTGACGTGAACAAAAAAAGGTTCTTTTGAAATGCATTTTAACATCATCCAAAATGCCTTCCTCCAAACTGATCCCAGGACGGCGCACAATAATGATGATGAAATGCAATGAAAGGAAAAAATATAATCCCTCAGAAAACAAGAAAACTGACTGAAAGGCAGCCACATAGAACCCAAAAGCTGGCTGAAAGCAAACAGAACCCCTTTCAAATTGCCCTGGTCAACAATAAAGTTTTAACTAATTGCTGGAAAAATTGCAAGGTCAGTGCCTATCGAGCTCCTCTAGGAAGGGCATTTTAAAATCAAGGAGCCACTGCCAAAAAGGCCATGGGTTGTCTCCTGTACTAGTCCTACTCAGAGTAGATGCCTTGAAAGGTAACAAATGACTATGACCCATTGATTTTGATGGGTCTATGAGCAGAACTTAGTTGGCTACAACCTCTTCTCTTCTGTGCAACCCAGAAATGCAGTGGTCCAGTCATGGAAGGTTGAAGACCCATTACTATTCCCCCCCCCATCATGGCCCCAGTCTCCAGTGTCACTCAATCCACATAAAAGGGGGTGTTTTAGCCACTGGGAAGAAGTCTTAGCCTTTGTGTTGATTTGAGCCAATCAGAATGAAAGGAAGGGGAGTCATCCTCTGAGGACTGGCTTCAAGGATCAATCTGGAGAAAGCAAGCAGGGAAAATACTGAGGAGAAAGAGTTATGTGAGCTCCACAGTTAACCATTTAGGAACCCTGAAAACAAAAGCTGCTTTGGTTTCAAGAGAATAGTGTGCAAGTTCTGTTAGGTACAATGGAACTTCCAAGAGAATCACAACTTAAATCACTCTGAGAGAAGATGTTGGAGGACTCCAAATCATTTGCACAGCAAATGCACAGTAAATGGAAGATCTAGCTGAAAGGCAACAAATGAAGATCTGCATTGATTGTTGCAATGCGTCACTAATTATTACTACTGTATAATTATAAAACTGTTGCATTTTAGAAAGGGATCTAGCTGTGAAGGGGTGTGGCTTTGACCATCAAGAAAGGACCCTGCACTTCTGAACTGGCCACTAAACTACTGATGTAATCACAACACACTTCAGCAACAGACGGCACTTGGAGGAGGGTCTTAGTTGATGAGCAATGCAGGAGAAGTCTTGAGATTCATGCCCTTTGTAGAAGGCTAGATTGGCGCACAAGCTTCCCAGGAAGAGAAGAGTTGCTTATACCCATCCTAGTATGATCTGAAAGAAGCAAAGCTTTCCTTTCCAGCTCCATATTGACCTCTTCCTTCCGCTCAATATGAATTTTGCACCACACACACAAAAACAAAGCAAAAACTTCTTTGGGCACATACCTCCAGTGTTCGGATGTGAGCCAGTGCCTGCGGCAACTCCTGCACTAGGTTTTCGCTGATGTCTAAGGTCCGTAGGCTACGCAGGCCACCCAGGGAGGCTGGCAGTTCCTTCAGCTTGTTGCCTGCCAGAGAAGGCAGAATGTGCCAATTAACATTTGTAAAAAAGCCTGAAGCATTTCTGTTAGGGATTGTAGGAAAAGACCTGCCAAGGAAATTGAAGAACATATTCATGTATGCAACAATGGCGGCAAGAGTCTTAATAGCACAAGGATGGAAGAATGAAGAAATCCCGACAAAAGAACTGTGGCAAGAGAAACTGATGGACTATGCAGAATTGGCGAAATTGGCGCACCAACTGCATGATAAGGACAACTGTGATTTAAAAGAAGAATGGGAACCTTTTACAAAGTAGTTAAGGAAACAACAAAATGAACTGGACTCCTTGGCAGGTTTTGAATAAACATACACAAATTTATTATGGGTAACATAAAGACAGATAATTTAAAGATCTTAACAATTTTATAATATGCAGAGAATAGCATGTGCTGAAAAACCAGAAAGAGGAGCTGAGGGAAATCCGGGGGTGGGGTGGGGGGCTTTTTCTGGGGAGGGAAAAATAGGGGGGGAGTGAGGAGGATATGTTTTTGATAAATTGTTATGTTGAAATTTTGAATAAAAATTACTTTTTTAAAAAAAGAGAAGGCAGAGTGTGCAAGACGCAGATATTAACACACTTCTTGGATATATGTGTGTGTGTATTTGTATAATGGCTTGATGATGTCAGAAGTTTTATTTTCAATTCTTTTCCTATCGACCCCTAGAATGGAAAATGCTCCCATGGGGAAGTCCAGGCTGGTACCAGCCTTGTCACTGATGGGCACCAGGCAACAACATTCTTGGTTACCCCGGGCATTTGGGCAGATGAAGGATCTGGATGTTTTTACTACAACTATTTATAAAACTAGTTTTAAGTGTTTTTATTACTGTGAAATATGTTCCCCTATCTCTGCGAATTGCCGCCTGAGGCATTTCCTCCTACCTTTCAGATTAAGCGTCTGCAGCTGGACAAGGTCCCCTATCGAATCTGGAAGGGCCTTCAATAGATTCTTTTCAAAGTTCAGGACCTATCAAGGACAGAGAGCAGAAACAAGAGGGGTCGGTCTCCTTCCTGTTCCATTAGAGAGAGGCAGTAGGAAGTTCCTGTGAAATCCAATTCAGAGGGTGCACTTTACAGAGTGCTGAGTCTCTTGAGTTCAGCAGGCTGGTCTTGAGGGCAGGAGACAAAATGTCTGATTTTGATGACCCTGCTAAAACCTCAGGTGAGCACTTGTAAGGGAGCCAGCCAGCAATAAATCACACAGAGTAAATGAAGTTAACTCCTTCTTAGAAGAAACAAGGTCAGCTGAGGGGTGTCAGGCCTAATGAGCACAGCAACTCTGCCTCTATGAGGCAGTTGTGGAGGCTGAAGGTCCCCACTTTCCCACAGCTGTCTAAATCTCCTCCTCCCCTAGATTCTTCCCAAGATATTTCCCGAGCAATCTGAGATTCTGCCAATGCACCAGTCTCTGCTCCTCCCTCTTCGTGCCTCTCCTGGTCCTGGGAGACCAGGGGGAGAGGAGCAGAGCTTGTGGTGTGGCAGAAGGAGAGGGATACATCCTGGTATCTTCACCAGCCTGACTCCTCTCTACCTCTTGGTCTTCTTCCTGTCCTTTTTCTGCCTCTACTTCTGATTCTGGACTTCTCTCTGTCACACTCTCCCTGCTCACTAGAGCCTGTTAGTGCTTCAGCTTTCAACACCTCCTCCTCCAAGCTTCTCCCTCTGACCACGCATTGTCGTCCCACCACCAATCCCAGACTCTGAGAACTTTGTCCCTTGGGGGTTCCCCAGCAAGTGCCTCCCACCATTCCTCTGTGTCCAGCCAGTCCATGGCATCACCTTCTCATGGTCCAATCAACATTGGAAGCATTGTTTGTGGTGACACAAGAAGGAAACTGCACCCCGATTGTAGCATTCCCTCCCAAGAGAGGTTATACTAGCTCCCTCTTTGCTATCCTTCCACCAATAGACTAATATCTTCATGTTTGGATGGACTTTTGGAAACTAAGGTGCAGATGATACTGATCATTCAGCTGCTGTCAGGGCAAATTGGATTTTAACTGCTGGTTCTAATTGTGTTTTGATGTATTTAAGCTATTTTTTAAATTGGTCTGATTTTATTTGTATTTTACAATGATTGTTTTGAATGTTGGAAGCCACTTTGAATCCCAACTTGAAAGAATGTCAGGATATAAAAACATGAAAACAAACAAAAAAACAGGAATGCCAGGCTCTTGGTATTCATAGAGACCTGGCCAATCAGCAGGTTTCACACTGGCAGCCAGTCACATGGGCTGATGTTCCACACAGGTTTCTCTCTGTTTCTGCTCTGTGGTAACTAACCCAGAAAGGTCCTAGCCTCAAGCAATAAGAAGGCTCTCCATTCAGCCCTTGGTTTCACTATCCCATTTTGAGGGGCTAGTCTGAGCCTTCACAGTCCCAAAAGAGATGGAAAAGTTCCCATACTTTCTGAGTCACCACACTGACACTGCACACGAGAAACAATTCAGAACAGAATTCTCCTCCAGGATGTGTTTTGTCTCTTTTACCTGGAGAGATGTCAGTTGGCCAATATCAGGAGGAAGTGAGGTCAGCTGGTTGTCATGTAGATCTAAAACCTGGAAGGGCAGAGAAGGAAAATGGCCGTTCATTTAGCTGGCAAGCCTTCATAGCAGGGCTGGAGAACATTTTTTCTCTATTGAGGGCCACACTCCCTCAGCACTAACCTGTTAAGAGGCCAAAGCCAGTGGAGAGCGGACCACTCACTTCTCTGTCTCTGACAAACTGCTTCTTCCTCTTCCTCTGTCCTTGGCACCCCTCCCTCCCCTCCCCTCTCTCTCACACACACACTTCTCTGTCCCTGACATGCCCTTATTCCTCTTTCTGTGACACCCTGCTTCTCTCTTCCTCCCATTCTTCTCTGTGTATCTCTGACACCTTCCCCTTCTCTCTCCGAGGTCTCTCGTATATTTAAACAAGACATGGAACAAAATCACATAGCAATGGGACCTGGTTTCAAGAGCCCCCCTTCTGTCAACACACAGACAGTGGTTCTGTGCCTTCTTCACTATCAGGTCCAGAAGCTTCCACTCAATGATTCATTCCTACCTCTTGAGTCATTTGCAAAAAAAAAAAAAAAAAAAAAAAAAGAGTTTCAAGTTACCTTCACAGTTAGGAGATTCAGGATGCTACAGGATTTAGGGGTCAGAGATGTCAAGCAATTGGTGTGAGCAATCAGCACCTAGGCAATGAAAGAAGCAGAGAGGATATTATCAGAGTGATGCTGGGAGCCATAATCAAGGTTTGTTCTTGGCTAACTCACTTGTAGTTTGCTTGGAGAGAAATAAATGGTGAACCTGGGTTCAGAGGTAGCGATAACCCAGACTTGTTTCCTGGGAGTGGAGTCAGAGGGGCAGAGTGAGTGAAGTGCCTGCAGTTTCAGTGCACCCATATAAATCATGGTTTACTGCCACTATGATTTGGGAAACCAGTGCAACAAGTGATCTGGAGCGGGAGGCAATGAAGAAATGGACCTTGCCAGCAAGACACTGTATAGGCTTGGACTGCTTTTGCTCCCAGAAAAACCCTCCAGGGTGTTTGAGGAAAGTTAAAACACAACAGGGAGAGGGAATCTCTACACATTCAAAAGCACATTGTCCAAGACTCAAAGGGTCCCATTTCTGCCTATGGACATATGAGGCTTTGACTATTGTTTGAGGCCACCAGCCATTTCTTTCTCTGTGTGGACAAGAGGGTTCTCCAGCCTCATAAATTGTTTAGCAGGGGAGGACACAGGAAGAGTCTGATGCATAGAGAAGCCACCACCTAATTTTATGATATTGGCCTGTGTGTCAACATGGGCTTTGTCAACCTAATGCTCTCTGGGTATTTTGGCCTACAACTCCCATCAGCCCCAGTCAGCAGAGCCATTTTGGACTACAACTCCCAGCAGTCATGGCCAGCACTGCCATGCTGGCTGGGGCTGATGAGAACTGCAGGGAAACAATGTCTGGAGGGCTTTTGCCCAGTGGACAAAGCCTGTACTAACACATTGAAACATGTCCCTTACCTTCTTCTGCAAGACTTTACAGGTCGCCAAGGCTCCATACGGAATCTAAAAGCAGGCATAGGACAAAACCAAATGCTGGTCAGATAAAATGTTATTGTGAGAGAGAGGGGTGATCAGAAAAAAATACAAAAGAAGAATGGCAGATGAAGTTGATGGACTATATGGAACTGGCGGAAATGACTGGCAGAATCCAAGACCAGGGAGAAGAGTCGGTGGAAGAAGAATGGAAAAAGTTTAAAGACTATTTACAGAAATACTGCAAAATTAATGAATGCTAGAAGAATGTTAGAATGAAGTTATATGGCTTTAGTAGAAATGTTATAAGGAATTAAGTATAAATAGATTAATAGAATATTAAAGGAAAAATAAGGTTAGAATGTGTTAAGATAATTATAGGACAGAAAACAGAGGAAGATGGAAAGGAATTGCTGAAACAACTTATAGAAGTGGAATACAAAAAGGGAGGTGTGAGGAGGTCGTGGAAATAAGTGAATGAAAGATAAGATACTGAAATTGTTTGATGTGTTTTAAACTGTTTTTGTTTGGCTATGTTAGTTTAATGTGTCAGTGTTATGTAGTGTTTTTGTATTGTATTGTATTGTATTGTATTGTCCTTTTTTGTAGTGTTGTGTTTAAATTGTTGGAAAAGTAATAAATATTATTTTCAAAAAAAAGAAAAAAATACAAAAGAGATACTTTATGCAAGGGTCATTTTGTCTTGGGGCATATTACCATTATTTATCAGATTTATAGGCCCCCACTTTCTGCCCAAAGGAGCCCAGGGTGGCAAACAAGAAGCACTATAACCATTAAACTACATAAAAGCAATTGAAATGCAGACGCAGATGGGGAAAGATCTCTGCTTTAGAAGGCTTGTTGGAAGGTCATCACAGGCACAGAACAGACAACAGAGGCAGCGCTTGTCTGATATTTAAAGGAAGGGCATTCCAAAAGGCCCTGCTCCCGTATTGTGCAGAACAGACCTCCTGGTGATAAGAATGACAAGAAGATCCACCCAGGGACAGAGACCCTGCAGCCCTCCAGATAACTGTTGGACTGCAACTTCCATCATTCCTCACCATTGGCCACACTGACTGGGGCTGATGGACATTGGAGTCCAACAACATCAGGAGGGTTGATGCTCCTAGTCCTTGATGTCAAGATACAACACAGATTCTATGGTGATGGGTGTCAAGTGCAGTGATTTACACATTTCTGCCTCTGAAACAGATGGAAAGAGGAACCCACTCCTGCATAACATCTTCTGCTGAAGGATGATAATAAAAGGTATCACTCTTCAGAATGTGACACCACAACCCAAAGATAATGCCCAAAGAATGGGGTTTTTTTTTAGTTCCAAAGCAATGCCCAGAGGTGAAACCAGCAGAGCTTTTGATCCTTAACCATCACTGCAAATAAAGCACTTCTGCATGCAATGCATAGTAACTGTGGAACTCCCTCCCACGGGAGGCAGTGATGGCCAGCAACTTGGAAAGATTTAAAAGAATATTAGACAGATTCATGGAAGAGAAGGCTATGCATGGCATGCATGGCAACTAGCCATGGTAGCTATGCTCTGCCTCCACAGTTGGAGGCAGTAATGCTTTTTGATGCCGCAGGAGGAGTGGGTGCTCTTATGCTCAGGTCCTACCTGCGGCTGTCCCATTGGGGCATCTGGCTGGCCATTGTAAGAACAGGATGCTGAGCAAAATGGGGCATTGGTCTGATCCAGCAGGGCTCTTCTTAGGTTCTGATGTCAACAGCATGTCTCCCACCCAACCACTTGGCCAACATTTGGGAGTCAGCATCACCGGAAACGTACCTCTAAGAGTTCACATTTGGATATGTCAAGTATATCATCCGCTCCGGCTTCCTTTGCCTGTTGAGAGACAGACAGGTGAGCTGCATTTGCAAAAATGAGAAATCAGATGGTTGCAGGCCTTATCTCAATTGCTCACTGAATGTAATCAAAGTAATATATATGTATATTTAGGGAGGGGCGCGTGAGTAAGCCCCACTGCGCCCATGTTGCTTACAAGTCTCCAGTTGTCAGAGGTGTGCTCCAAGCCCTGCCAAATACTTTGGGGAAGGGCTGTAGCTTGGTGGCACAGCATTTCTTCTGTATGCAGAAGGTCCCAGGTTCAATCCCTGGCATCCCCAGGTTGGGTTGGGAGCACCCCTTCTCTGAAAACCCTAGAGAGCCACCATCAGTCGGTGCAGGCAATACAGATGTGGTGTCCCAACAGGGTGAGTCCCAATCAGAGGTGGGTGTCATGCCTCGACAGTGTGTCTCCTCATCAGAGAAGAACCAGGAGGCTCCAGCCTTACACCAAGCCCTGGGTCACGTTCCATCTGGGGGTGAGAAGTGATGAGGCCTAGGGCAGACGACCAGCACCAGGAGCGAGTTTGGCCTCTGGCATTGAGGTTGGACATGTCCTAAGCCCAAGGGAAAGCCTTAAACACCAGGTCCATCCCAGTTCATCTGGAGAAGTGCCCAACTACAGGCAAGGTCTCCTTGAGATGTAAAACCATCTTTTCAAGCAGACCCCTGGAACAGGAGGGAGATGATAGGATTTGGCTGAGGTTGGGGTGTGCTTACACCAACTCCAGCTCAAAAACCAGTGCAGGACTGGAAGAGCTACTAAGAATGTCTATATACCAGCTCGGTGCCCTGCCTGCTAACCAAGCTTCTGCCCAGGCCAATCTGATCTTGGAGTGCTCTAACATTGCCTCTCACCTGATCCTTGTTGGGAACTCTGCTGGTTTGGTTCCCCACTCCTGGTGGAAAGACTCTTCTGCAGAGTTTTCCACCAATAAGGGACATCTTTTTCTGGGTGGGTGGGCGGAGTAGGCACCCCTGAGGGTCTAGGACCTGACCCCCTAACCCCCCCCCCAGCTGCAACATCCCAGAGTTGGCACAGTTTTATGAAACAAATTATCACATGGCGGAAGGGCTTTTATACTGTGGATCTGCTACATCCATCCAGCCTGCTTAGGATTCATCTGTAACAAGGGCCAGAAAAGACCAGGTGATGACATTCTTTCATGGTTCCAGAAGATTCCTCAGAACCTTAGTGGAGCCCCAGCAGCTGGCCCACCTAGCTCTGGCCGACTTACCAGCTGGCCCACCTAGCTCTGGCCGACTTACCAGGCACATTTGGTACTCAAGGCGCTTGCGGGCTTCATCGCTGGGTTTCCTTTTACGGAAGAATAGCGGCATCTTCCTCTTGTCTTCCTTTTATCCCAATTCAGAGATGGAAAAAGGAAATGAAAGGCAGGAAGGCAACCACAACCTGAGCAACAGGAATTACATCTCTGTCAGCCTGAGAAGAAGCTGCTCATGTCGGACGAGTTCTGCTCAAGGTGCTGCCCTCTGGAGAAGTTGGGGGCGGGTTGGGGGAGAGAATAAATTTATGAATTTTATTTTCCATAACCCTTCTGTAGTTCAGGGGTGGAGAAGCCTTTTTTGGCTCAAGGGCTACATTCCCTTGTGAGGAACCTTTCAGGGGCTGCAGTGGTGGGGTGTAGCCAAACAGATACCACGGGCGAACCTCCGTCACATAAAATTGGCCAGGGGGTTGTGGTGGTGCAGAGAGGCCTGGCTTAAGGGGTGTGTGGCCTGGGATGAGTGCAGAGGGCCATACGGACACCTAGAGGGCAGTATTTGGCCACTGAACCCGAGGTTTTACATTCCCTGCCCTGTAGTGGCACCTCAGTTACACAAGCTGGGACATTTGTATAAGAAAGGGGTCAACCACCTATAGCCACTGGACCAAAATGTGCCTGTAATCCTCCCACTCCCAGTACAATAAAGGCAACTAACTCCTGCTGTGTGTGTGAGCTTCCACACACATTCTCACATGCAGGAAAGGAGATAGTGGCAATGCTGAAGACTGCCATTGTTTTATCAACAGCCTGGCAAGGTAGAGGGTCTAGAAAATTCATCAGGTAGCTCATTGCCCGGGGCACTGAGCATGGGGTTGAGGTGCAGAGTCCAAAGCGTGAGAGTTTAACACCTGTCTGAAAGTCAGAAATTCAACAGGGGCAGCTTTTCATAGCATGGGTGTGTACTGACAGGAAAAGCTCCCATAATAACATAGTGAGCTGCCTTATGCTGAGTCACTTTGATTCCTCAGTCTCATTATTGTCTACACTGACTGACTCTCCAGGGTGTCAGATAGTACACAACCAAACACTTCCACAAAAATCATCCTAAGACCTAAAATAGATATATTTAAAATTAATATAAATAACAGCAACAAAAAATCCTAAACCACACCCCAGCCCAAGTGTCAGTTCTTCTGTAGCTGGAGTCAGTCAGGGCCCCATCCTCTCAGTCCAAGTGGGAAAAGCCCTGCAAAGCAGGGAACAGGTCTTCCAGGACTCACGGGCAAAACACACACCCCTGCTCCCCAGAGAAAAATATGAGCCACAATCCTGAGTGCTATCAGCAGACAGGCATTTAACCAAGTGATTCCCAGCAGTGATAGGCAATGCTGGATCTGACCTATCTCCATCTATCATGAAGCAGGCAGCACTACGCTACTTCAAACTGCAGGAAGGTCCTGACTTTCTCCATTCCTATCCCTGAATGTAGGGAACCTGCCAGAACGTTTCTACTAGACTATTTGTTAAAGAATATACTGTATTCAGCTTTTGGTTTTTTCAGTGGAAGAGCATCACATCGTAAGTGTTCCCCAATATGGTCTAAACTGGCGCAGCAATCTTTCCTGACTCCCCAAAATCTCCAAGAGAACTGTGCTCTTGAACACTTTGTTTATGTAGCTTTCCCTTTTAATAGAAGATTGCAAACATATCAGAAGAGGAAGAAAGATAAAATCTTCCTAGCTTGTATTTACATGAAGAATATCCCCTCAATTCTGACTTAACCATCAAAGATTAATGTACACAGTCCATACATCCAAACAGGTGTCTAAATGAGATGGACAGTTGTTAAGTTATGGATTCAAATGGGATAGAAGCTGGGTTTCTATCCTGTGGGTTCAAACCAAATTTCGTCAGATCCACTGCCACCACCCCATGCCCTACAAGGACTCGCGCTTCTGTTTCCTAGGGAGCCCCCGCCTTGGGCCGCATGCAGAGCTTGGGCTGTTCATTGAAGAACATAAGGTGAGCCCTGCAGGATCTGGTCCAAGGCTGGCCAGAAGCCCTAGTTGGAAGCCCGAAAGGAAGCCCCAGTAGGAAGCAGGACCCGAACGCAACAACCCTCCCCGCGCTTGTGGTTTCCCCAGCAACGGGCAATCAGAGGCAGCGGGTGAAAAACAGGGTCATGAGGACTAGTAACTTACCTGGGAGAAATCCCCATGGGGGGGAGACGAGAGTGTACTGTGGGGTTTACTTCTAAGTAAACATGCCCACTGCCCAGGGCTGCGCTTGTCACTCAAGAGGCGCTGGAGGGCTCGACGGGTAGGCAGATGTTCAACAGGTGCGGCTTTGCCAAGCCTGTCATGCTAGGGGGTGTGGAGAAGGAGCCCCAATGGCAGCCTTGCCTGCTCTCAGGCAATCATTGCAACACGGCGGGGGTGGGATGGGGGAGAGAAACAGCAGCTCCCTTGGCCACACCCAGAAGTGCGGGAGGGAGGGGGAATGCTGAGGAGTAGCCCCGCCTCCAGCTACGCCTTAGCCACGCCCACCTCGACAATGTCCCCTCCCGCACCCTGTATGCACCGGCTCATACCGTTCCCTCACCACCGCCAAACTCTTTGTCTTTCTCCCTGCCCACTTCTCTTCCGTAAACGAAGAAACAAACATCGAACCGGCTCAGGAAATATTCGCGGTCTGTTACACAGAGGCTACACCTCAGCACGATCTCTTGTGCCTACAGACTTCGGTCTCTCGCCCACATCTAAAATGGAGACCGTAGCCTCGCTCCTCCACAGTGAATGCTCATAGTGGACATGGCGGAAGGGAGTTTTGAGTCTCGCGAGGTTGTGGCTGGAAGAGCAACGGTGTTTATTGGACGGCGGGAGGGTTGGTGGGCAAATACGTAGCAACGCAAAGTAGAGATACTAAAGTGTAGAGAAGCACTACGTACTATGAATTCGAAGAGAAGACGGTAGTTTTTCAGTAAAGGACCGGAAGTTTGGTCCGTCCCTCCTGGCCAAACCTAAAATGACTTCCTTTGACTCACCCTTTAAAGCCTCAGAGGACGGGTGAGTGTAATCTCGCGAGATCTTAGATATTATATCCCGCGGGATCGCACGCAACCGGTCCTTTTGCCACTTCGATCTTACGAGCGAGGAAGAGTTGGTCGCTCTCCTGAATCCGACGCCATCCTCCTTGGAGCTTAGCTTGGCATCCAATTCGCAGTCATGCCGCCCAAGTTCGACCCCAACGAGATCAAAGTCGGTAAGTCTTTCGGCTCGAAGCGTTTTGGAGGACCGCTTATTTGGGGTTGGGGCCCGATCAACTCGCCTGGGCTGGCCTATGGAGTGGTAACGTCTACATCTCGGGGGGGGGGGGCGGGAGGCCGATTGGCACGTGTAAGTGACGTGTTCAGCTTGCTTTTTAGCCTTTATTTGCTATGCTTCTTCACAGAACCTTCCATGCCCCTTTTCAAGTTAGTGGCATATTTTTAAAATTACCTAGACCGGTGTTCTTTCATCTCATTCAAATTCCACCGGTACTTTAAATAGATAGATAGATAGATAGATAGATAGATATAACACATACAAAATACATTATAAATGATAAGTGTATTGTATTCTCGGTTTTTTAGGTTTTCCTCCCTGTTGTATTTTTGTTTTATCTATTCTTGTATGCATTTGTATTGGTACCTGTACACGACAGTGGACAAGCTCTGCGTTTATTTTCTGTACTATGTTTATAGTTTCCAATCTTTGAAAATTAGATACCTTGCACCACATCCAAGAGTATTTATGTACTCAGACTGGCAAACCGCACTGTGACCTGATTATTATAACTCTGGAACACCAGCGACTGAATATTCTCACTTTCTGTGTTAAGTGCATTAACAACACTTACATGAAAAGCAAAGAGTGCTAAATCGTTCGGGAGTGGTAGGATTCATAGTCTTGATTGAAATTCTCTAAGTTATTCAGCTCTTTTGATATATTAAGAAAAGATATACTAGCCCTATCTAGTCCAGCCAACAGGATTTGCTTCATTTTTAACCTTTCTACAAAGGCCCTGAAGCAGCATATTGATATGGTTCTTTTTACGTTCATGCATTATTTTTGTCTTCAGAACAACCCTGTGTAAATGGGCTGTGCTGGAAGACAAGTGAATGTCAGACTGAAAGTCACCCAGTTTTGTGGCTTAGCTGAAATTTGAACATGGTTCTTAGAGTCATAGAATTATAGAGTTAGAAGGACACCAAGGGTCATCTAGTCCAACCCTCTTCAGTGCAGGAATCTCAGCTAAAGGGAAGCGAGACCTTGCTTTAGGCTGAAGCTCTTACCATTTTTCCAGCAGTTTATCCCCTGTATAAATTTTTGTATTGGTGTTTTGCCGTGATACGACAGTGACTTATAATTATATTTAAAGTGCTGGTTTTCTCTCCCCCCCTCCCTTCTTACAGTTTTCTTAAGATGCACTGGGGGCGAAGTTGGTGCCACTTCAGCTCTGGCTCCAAAAATTGGGCCTCTGGGTTTGGTAAGTCAGTTCTTATTCAACCATAGAAATGCTAATGGGTAGAGTGGGAATAGAGAGCCACATGCGCAGGGGCCAGGTGCAGCTATCCAGACCTCTGTTCAGAACCCAAAGCCTTGTGATGAAAACTTTGTCCAGTTCTGCTGCTGAATGCAAGTGGTGACAATTCAAATTCTGAAGGCAAAGTAGCACTATTGGCCCATTTCCTATGGAAGGCTCTTCCCATAGAGATAACACGTGCAGAAAACTTTTCGGTGCCAGTTGGCTTAGGCAGGCAACTAAGCCAGCTGCACATTTTCTGCAATGCTTCTGCTGTAAATTGTTTGGATTGTTTAAATGAAGTTGTGGTACACTGGTAAGTTAAATTCTTCTTGCCCAGCAGTTTCTTAATTTCTGTTTTTATGTAGCTTGATTGGGGGGTGGAAATACTTGAAGTATAACTATACATACCTGCAGGCTTTTAAATTACCTATTTGCTGGTTTGGGTCACCCCTTTAGGACACAGTAGGCAAGGAAGCTCTTCAGAATTTGTTTCCCCTGCAGTTTCTCAATGCAATGTATCACCAGATGAGGCTCAGACAATATCTTGTGGACTAGATAGATATTTTGTTTATATTATACACCACCCTATGATCGTTGGGATAGCATAGAAATTTAGTTAATAAATAATAACAAATAGAAACCTTAAAGCTTGTTTGCAAGACAAGCATTGTATGTCTGGAGTGCAGGTTTCCCACATGTGTTGCTTGGGTGCTGCTGCAAGGCTTGAGACTTAAGGAGGCAGAATGCAGTTAGTGAAGCACCTAAATCTGTGGTCAGTTGCTGGATTAGAGGGGAGGTTTGGGGGGACAGGACTTAAGTATCCCATTGGTTATACCTGTTGTTGCTTTTTCTTTTAGTCTCCCAAAAAGGTGGGTGATGACATTGCCAAGGCTACTGGCGACTGGAAGGGCCTGAGGATCACGGTTAAGCTGACCATCCAGAACAGGCAAGCTCAGGTACAGACAACGCCACAAAGGACGGGTCTGTGGCCAAAAGCACTTGCATTTGAAAATGCCCTGCTGTGCTAGTGCCACAGAGCCATGATCCTGGCAAGGTTGACTCAGCCTTTCATCCTTCCGAGGTCGATAAAATGAGTGCCATGCAGCTTGCTGTGTGGGAGGTCTTTGGATCCAGACCTTAAAAACACGGTCCTGGTCATTAGGCGGTTGCAACGTATCCAGATGTTGAACTACAGTTCCCATCATTCCTAGCTAGCAGGACCAGTGATCAGGATTTATGGGAGTTGTAGTTCATGATATCAGGAATGTCAACCGCTATTCTATGTTAAAGTGTATTAAAATAATTGATACCATGCCGATTGATTGTTTACTTGTGCTATGTGGAATTGGGTGATTGCAAGCTCTGGAAAGCAGCTTGTCCAACCAAGAGATGTCCAACCATTTTCTGGGAGTAGATCAGTCTTTTGGGAGTTGGACGCCCCTGATTTAGACTATTATTATTTTCCTCAACTGCGCTCATTGACTTGAATAAGTGTCAAATAAAGGATTTTAGATAAAATTGCTATAAGGTTGTTTTGTTTTCTGGGTTTTTGACATTTAATCTGAAATCAAGCTAGATTTAAGCTTGTTGGTGTCTCTGGTATCTTCTCATCATGGATGTTGGCTTACTTTACAGATCTATGATCAATATTATTTTATTAATGCAATTGCTATAAGTTCATTATGGCCTTTGGCTAGAGAAATTTTTGAACTTGACTATTGGTCCCCAAATAACATTTCCCCTTAGCTCCTAGCAATATTTGGCATTTATGCATGCTGTCTTTTTTTTAGCATTGGCATCACTTTTTGTAACAGCCTTGTGAGGTAGGCCAGTCGTGTTCGTCCCTTGCTATACAGATGTGTACCTTGAATCAGCTCTGAAATGTGATAAACCCTGGATTAGAGCTAAGACCCTGGGGGGCCCTGGGCTTTCCTGACAGCCACCCGCCACCATGCCTTTCGTGCAACAGTGACTGGCATGTTCCAGTGGTGAGCTAATAACAAACCCCAGCTTAGGAAGCAGAACTCTTCTATCTGACCCATGGAGAGTCCTGTGCCGAAAAACTGGGGACACAAACCTTACAGAAGAGGATAGTTTTGTTTCATGATAAGTTAAATTCATATTAAAAAGTTTTAGGAGTGTATATGTGAAATAATGCTTTGTCATCCAGCGTTCTACGAGCACAAGGTCTTCTGCTTTTGCAACAGAATGTCTGTTCCTCATGGGCCCCTGAATAGATTGAATAGGTGCTCAGGAGGCAGAAAGAAGGAGGGTGTTCTGTTGCACAAGCAGAAGTCCCTATGTGAATGAGACAACTTTGTTAGATGCAGCCCTGGGAGTTGGGAGGAGCTGTGGTGGAGGGTGGGATTTTTCTTTCCATGCCAGGTTTTCTGTAGTCAGTGTATTGCTCCTCCTTCCCACCCCTGCCTCACACAAGTCTCAATCTGGACTGTTTTGCTTTCTAGATCGAGGTGGTCCCATCAGCCTCTGCCTTGATAATCAAAGCTCTGAAGGAGCCTCCCCGTGACCGCAAAAAGCAGAAAAACAGTGAGTGTCCGGTGGTGGTGGTTTACTTAGGTGCTGAATTGCAGCTGGGCAGTTATAAAGATGGAAGTAGAACCATGGTTTGTTTTGCAAAGATTTAGGGTAGAGTGATTAAAAACATTAAAATTCCCAGCTAGCTCTAAGAATCAGGAGGTTCTTTCAAGGAACTGTACAAGTGTCCTCAATCATGCTCATAAAAAATCTTGTTTGTATGAGGGTAGATGGGAAATTTGGAAAGCTACAGCGCCAAAACAGTTGAAATATAATATGGATTAGTGTGATGCTGTAGTTCTGTCTGCAACAGCCACCCGCCACTGTGCCTGCCTGATTTCATCTGTGGCTTGTACATTCCAGTGGTGAGCTAAGAGGAAACCCCCATTCAAGGAAACAGGGTTATTTCTCTTCATGGGTAACTCTGTGCCGAAGAATGGGAACAGAGCAAGAACAACACTGCCACAGTCCCTTTTTATTTTTTAAGAGGACTGGCTGATGAGGCTCTCTGTGTTTGGCCTTTGGTGGTCTGCTCCCAAAGCCTTACTAATGTGAGTTCTCTCTTTGTTTACAGTTAAGCACAGCGGCAATGTCAGCTTTGAGGAGATTGTGAACATCGCCCGGCAGATGCGGCACCGATCCTTGGCCCGGGAACTCTCAGGTAAAAGCAGGGAAGGTTAGGGCGGAGGGTCTGGATGTATGACAAGCTCATGAGTTCCATGTAACAAATGCTGAAGCAAATGAAGCTGCCTTTTATTTATTTGGATTCCAGGCCCCCTTGCACCTCACTATTACAGCCCCCCAAGTTTTGCTTGATTTCTTTGAATGTCCTGTGAGACTCAAGTTACTGCCATCATCCCCAGCCAGCATGGCCCTTCATCAGGGATTCTGGGAGTTGTAGTCCCAACAGCAATGTCTACCCATATTCACTTCCCATACCTTTCATAAAGTTGGAGCTGGAGTGACTCCATTCAGGGAGTCTAATCTGGATGAAGCTATGCTTTGCTGACCATCTGGCAGAAAGGTCATGAGCGCAGCAGCCATCATGACATAATGTACTTTCCTGCCCCATCTACAGGAACCATTAAGGAGATCTTGGGAACAGCCCAGTCTGTTGGCTGCAATATCGATGGGCGACACCCTCACGATGTAATCGATGACATCAATAGTGGTACAGTTGAATGTCCTCCAGTAAGTGCCTGCCTTCCCATGAAACAGGTTGCATATGTTTTTTTTTTCTCCTTACCTTGGTACCAAATTGAATTATCTATTTCTAATTCCAAACTTATTTCCTTCCCTACAGAGCTAAGGCTGCTACCTGAATGGACATGATGCAACTTAAGCAAGTCCTGTATGGTGTATGATGAATATTGGTAATAAATTCAGTTTCATACTTGTGGTGATAATGGCTCTCATTCTGGTGTGTACTTCTATCAAGAGTATTTCTCGTGTTAGAGGTTGTGCTGCTGTTCTTGCTGGGCTTCTTCACCTATAGTGTGAGCAGGCTTGTGTTTATACTCTGCACTTTAAAAATAAAAATGTACACCAGATGTGTAAGCCTGTAAAAAATAGTTACATCAACATGATTTCCTTGCCATTTATAGGACCACAGGTTGCTTTAACACCATGGGTGATTATGGAGTTTTGGATCTGGACCCTGGAAATTAGGGCTGATGTCTCCACTCAGCCATAAAATTAATTAGTTTTTACTTTTTGGACAGTGTCATTTCTGCACAGTGAAGCACTGTTGTTAGAAGGTCTTAAGACAGGAATGGGGAAAAGAAACAGCCCCACAACATCACGGTGGCATCAATAGTCTCATTGTTGAACTTCAACTTAAGTTGTGGAGCCTTCCAAGTTATAAAACTCTGCAGCTTAAGTTGAATGGTATATATTCTGATCAGACTTTACAGAGTCCCATCACCCCACTATTTTTTAAGGAGTTGCTAGGGTGGGACACTGCAGGAGCAGAGATTGAGGAAGCTGATTTTGTAAAGAAAAAAAAGAATGAAATTGTGTTGGTCCTTCAACTCCACAAATAAGTTTTCTCTGCTTTGCTGTTGAATTAGTATACCCATGCAGCTTCTTTTTTAATTTATGTACATTATTCCCCCTCCCATTCATTCGGGTTAGGTGGATACCCAGATGGCTAAGATAACAGGATTTGTGCTTTTAAGAAGTCTGAGCCTGTATTGAAAGTTGCAAGAGCTGCCTGGAATGTTAAACACTGGGCAGAAATGGGGCATGCACCTTCAGGGCAATCAGGCTTTTAATCACACTCCTGGTAGGGGGGGTGTCACAGCGTTGAAAATGGCCCTGTCTCGTGCTTCTTGGGTCGCCTCACGCCTTGGATGAAGAAGCTGGGGGAGCAAGGTAGGCGAGCGATGTGCCCTCTCTCCACATTGTAAGTGCCGGGACCAGGGGTGGTGTCTGCAACCAAGGAAGAAAGTGGAAGAAGGTAACTAACTGAATGGCGGTGGTCAGAACTGCACACATAAATGTTTTGGGGCTCAGACTCAACAAGCAGGCATGGCAACAGCACCAACTGAAGCTTTTAACTATAAAAAACGTAGCCTCCTTGCAAAGGTTAGTCTGGTTTCACCTAGCCTGTCTATTTGGTAAACACTTTAAAATGGGTGGGGAAACTTCCGCTGGTGCTTTTGGATTGCAACTTCCATCATCCCTGCTCATTGGTCATGCTGCCTGGGGCCGGTGGGAGTTGGGAGTCGGAAGAAAAAAGGAACATCACACCACCATCTAAAAGTTTGCAGAAGTCATAAGAGTAGCAGTACTGGATCAGGCCAAAAAGCCCTGTGTTGGTCCAGCATCCTGTTCTCATGGTGGCTGATCAGATGCCTCTGGGAACCTGCAAGTGGGATCTGAGAGGAGCAGCACTGATTCTCAGCAACTGGCATTCAGATACATACTGCCTCTGACAGTGGAGGGAGAACATAGCCTTATCCTCCATGAATTTGTCTATATATATATATGGACAAAAAGATATTTGGCTGTGAACCAACTGCTGGGTGATGCTTCACTTACAATAAATAAATAAAATTTTATTTATACCCCACCCTTCCCGGTTCAGAAAACCTGGCTTGGGGTGGCTAATGACAGATTTAAAACTTAATTGTAATAAAACATAGAAGCAGCATAAAAGACAGTATAGAAGCATGAATAACTATTAATAAAGTTCAAAGTTCAAAAATCAATTTGGAGGAAATCCATCCAATAAACATTAGATAGTCACCAGGGCTAGCTGGCTGAATTAGTCATACTTTGTAATCTTCATAAAAGGGGAGGGAGAGGAAAGAGAAAGGAAATAAAAGATCAGGCTGAATTAAAATTAAAGGCCAGGCGGAATAGCTCTGTCTTACAGGCCCGGCAAAAGGAGGTTAAATCCTAAAGGGCCCTAGTCTCATGGGACAGCAGGTCGGAGCCATCACTGAAAAGGCCCTGGCCCTGGTGGAGGATAGTCTGACTTCCTTAGGGCCCGGGACCTCTAAACTGGTTCTTCATGGACCTTAAGGTCCTCTGTGGGGCATACCAGGAGAGGTGGTCCCATAAATAAGAGGGCCCCAAGCCACAAAGGGCTTTAAAGGTCAAAACCAGTACCTTGAACCTGACCCTAACTCCACTAGGAGCCAGTGCAACTGGTAAAGCACTCTGTGAATATGCTCCCATGGCAGGGACCCCGTGAGGAGCCTCGCCGCAGCATTCTGCACCCGCTGGAGTTTCTGGGGCAGTTTCAAGGGCAGCCCCATGTAGAGCAAATTACAGTAAAGCATGGAAGTGACTGTCATATGGATCACTCTGGCCAGATCGGGGCGGGAAAGGTAAAGGACCAACTGCTTGATGCGGTGAAGGTGGAAAAATGTCGCCTTGGCTGTTGCTGTAACCTGCGCCTCCATGGAAAGTGAGGCGTCAAGGATTACATCCAAACTCTTAACAGAAGGCACTGGCACTAATTGGGCCCCCGCAAGAGAAGGGAGTTGGTCCCTCAACCCCATGCCATCCCGACCCTGCCAGGGGACCTCTGTCTTCGAAGGATTTAATTTCAATCGGCTCCCATGAAACCACCCACCACAGCCTCCAAGCATCTGGTCAGTGTGTCAGGGGCCGAGTTGGTGTGGCCATCCATCAGCAGATAGAGCTGAGTGTCATCATAATGTTATAATGGCAGCAATGGTCAGGGGTACTGCTAAGTCTTATTAATATTCAATCTCTGCCCCTTTATATACAGTCATACCTTGGAAGTCAAACGGAATCTGTTCCGGAAGTCTGTTCAACTTCCAAAATGCTCGAAAACCAAAACACAGCTTCTGATTGACTGCAGGAAGCTTCTGCAGCCAATTGGAAGCAGCGGAAGCCCCGCTGGATGTTTGGCTTCCAAAAGAATGTTCGAAAACCGGAACATTGTTCAGGAGCCAAAACGTTAGAGAACTAGGCTGTTTTACTTCCAAGGTACAAGTGTAGGTGCGCAGCGCTCCCTCTCGCTGTTCTAGCTTCTGGCTTAGCCACGTGCAGCCTCTTCAGGGCAGGGGGAGCCATTATCCCGCTGCCCTGAAGAGGCTGTGTGGCTATCCCAGAAGCCAGAAGAGCAAGAGGGATCTCTGCGCAGCGATCCCTCTTGCTGTTCTGGCTTCTGGGATTCGGAATTTTTTTTTTCTTGTTTTCGTCCTCCAAAAACTAGCTGCGTCTTATAGTCTGGTGCATCTTACAGAACAAAAAATATGGTAGTTAAAAGAGTGGTGGGAGGGAACCTGTTACCATTCCTTACCTTTCCTGGCCCACTTGTGCATAGTGTTTCGTGCAGGGCTGATGATGATAGAGGGTGATCTAAACATCACATGTTTGTATGCACTTTCTGTGTTGTACTTATTGGGTGCTGGATCCATCATATTATCTAGGGAAGAGAAAAGGGGTGAGAGAGAAGCCGGCCCAATCTGTGGTGCTAGATACTAATGGAGAGGGAGGGGAGAAGTTGGCATTGCCAGGCACTGACTTGAAGAGCTGCAACCCAACAGAGACCCTCTTGGATATGCTTAGCATAGCTCCCCTTACTGTTACTGCCAGGAGCAACTTATGCTGCTCTTGCCCACCTCCCTTGTAGTGTTGAGTGGACCCAAGTGAAGAGGTCAAGTTAAATGGGCAGTGTAGATATGAAACAAAAATTATATACAGGCAACCCCCCACCACCACTGTTGCACACATTCAAATAAAAGCTTGACCCTACACACGTGCATCCCTGCAGCCTGGAAGGGGCTGGAAAAGGGGACAGAATGGGGTAGGGGCCTAATGGGGTGAGCAGGTTTACATGCCTACATGCATGGTCAGGAATGCAGCCCCCACACAAAACAGTATTGTTTGAACGTAGGAAAACAGCTAAATAGCTTACAAAAACAGTTTTAAAATACTGAGGAATAAACAGTTAAAACCATGTACGTAATTTAAAATTCTGTAGTTAAAATTAACAGTAAGAGATTAGATCTTGTCAGCATCCATGTTTCTGGTCAGGCTGGCCTAAACAATAATGTTTTGAGCAGGTGGTGAAAGGAGTACGACATAGGTGCCTGCCTGGTGTTAATAGGCAAGGAGTTCCAAAGTGGGTCCCATAACAACAAAAGAATTATTTTCTTGCAAGTGCAGAACAAATAGGTGGCAGCTGTAACAGTGTCAGATCTGCAAATTGAAGCGGTCAAATGGGTTTATATAGAGAAGGCAATGTGCAAGTAACTGGTCCCAAATAACTTGGCCTCGAAACAAATCTTTGAGCAGAGGTGTTAGCTACTGGCAATGTCTCACTAAAAAGGGAGGAACCCTACCGAAGGCAAATTTCTGGTAAAAATCTGGAGTTTGCACTCAGCAAGTGCTCAGCTTCCTGACTGGCAATAAAGGGCAAGAATAGAGTCCTGGGGCACACCTTGACCCAGATAAGGATAATAGCTCCATTGGTAGAACATGAGACCCATAATCTCAGGGTCATAGTTTTGTGACCCATATTTGTAAAAAAATATATAAAAAATTACATTGCAAGGATTTGGGCTAGATGAGCCCCTGGATCTCTTCCAACACTACAATTCTATGAAATAAATACCTCTTGATAACCTAAGGTACCCATTATGTTCTTACTTTTGCTGACAAGAGTGAACTCTCCCCTCTGTCCCATGGTGAAATGGGGGCTGTTTGGCAGGTTGGCTGGCTTGACATCCAGGGGCTGGCCGTAGTGGAAAGGAGAGGGCCACTGCAAATAACAGAGGGACAGCTGAGCTGCATGATCCTTCCTGGGGAGGGGGACCCACATGGTGGAGGAGGATAAAGGCTATATGACCAGTGAGACCCAACAGAGCTACATTTCCCAGAATGCTTTAACCATCAATCCTCCTTCCCAGGGAACTGTGGGAGTGGTAACTCTGACAGGGAGTAGGGGGCCTCCTAACAACTCTCAGCATCCTTAATGAACTACAGTTCCCAGGATTCCTTTGGGGAAGCCATGATATTCTAGTGCTTTAAATGTATGGTGTTAATGGGACTCCAAATCTGTGGTTCTAAAGCAGCCTTGCCCAACCTTTGGTCCACAGATGCTCCCATTATCCCCAGGGACTGGCCCTGGTGGCTTGAAATGATGCTTTAAAGAATTCTATGGACAAATTCAAAGAGGATAAGGTTATCAATTGTTACTAATCATGATGGCTCTGCCCTGCCTTCCACAGCTGGAGGCAGTCATGTAACTGAGTTATGTGACACCCCAAGCCAAGGTGATATGTAACTTTACAATCTTTACAAGACATCTGAAATCAGCCCTGTATAGGAAAGTTATTTAATGTTGAACGTTACATTATGTTTTTATATATGTTGGAAGCCGCCCAGAATGGCTGGGGCAACCCAGTCAGACGCATGGGGTATTACTATTATACTATTAATTAGGATGTCTCTATTTTCCTTGGAGAAATGTTGGAGGGTATGAAAACTAGCTGCTGGAAATTGCAGTAAGAGAGTGCACTCTTATGCTCAGACCCTACTTGTACGAGGTGCTTCAAATGCATAGTGCAGATGGGGCCTTTAATTTATGACTGCTTCCAAATACAACAAGGCCACCACTAGCATTTATACAGTATACAGCTTGCTACTTGATCTTTGCAACATGGAGACTGACCCCGGGACCTGCATCTCTTGATTCTTTATATTACACTTTATGGATATTTATGGAGTTATTTATTTATACCGTTATTTTATTTATGTTTTGCATGTTGTCAACTGCTTTGATGCACTTTCTGAAAGGGAGGGTTGTAAATATTCCATTTAATTAATGAATGAAGCATGTGCTCTTGTCACTGAACTATATGAATTGGGTGGGGCATAGCACAAATGGACACCCCCATGCGTGACACTTACATTGGTCTCGTTGCTAAAATCCACTTTCTTAATGAACGGGTTATTGCTCAAAAACCAAGACTTCTGCCAAGAACGCCGCCCTCCGCCCTCTGGAGAAACAGAACAGACAAGGTTGAGGCAGCATCAGTGTTGTTACAGAGCCTTGAACTTTGAACCAGGCCCCCAACTGTCATCCCAAGAGACTTGGGACCCAACCTACATAGAGCCGGCCCAAGACACTTTGGCAGCTGAGGCAAACCACAAAATGGCATCCCCTCCCCAACCTGGGATGAAGGGGTGAGTGAAGACTTACATCAGGAACATGTACAGTGGTACCTCGGGTTAAGTACTTAGTTCTGGAGTACTTAAGTACTTCATTCCGGAGGTCCGTTCTTAACCTGAAACTGTTCTTAACCTGAAGCACCACTTTAGCTAATGGGGCCTCCCTCTGCTGCCGCGCCGCTGGATCACGCTTTCTGTTCTCATCCTGAAGCGAAGTTCTTAACCTGAGGTACTATTTCTGGGTTAGTGGAGTCTGTAACCTGAAGGTATGTAACCCGAGGTACCACTCTATGATCTAGTTGAGATTCCTGAGTTGCAAGACTAGATGACCCCTGGGGGACCATTGTAACTCTATAACTCTACAATTCTAAAGAGCTACAGCAGGAAGGGGGGAAGGAGAGCAGTGCCATCTGTTCACCAAGAGGCTGCTGTAGAGGCAGCTTTGAGGGTGGGGCTGCTAAGGAGACAGCAGATCTCTATGAAGCATGCCACAGTGATCTATGAAGCATGCCACAGTCAGTGATAGCAGTGGCAGCAGAAGTGGGGTTGGATGATGCATTCCTTGGTGGCCACATCTGCTGCCCCTGTGGATCCTGCCGCCTAAAGCGATTGCCTCATCTTGCCTCATGGGTGGGATGACCCTGAATCTACTCATGTAACAGGGTGAGGTGACAGAAAGCAGGGCTGAACAGGCCTTTCCATTTCCACATGCTGGTAGAATAAGCTATTCATTTATTTTTTGTTACTGCAAGTCTATGTCACATCCTTTGCCATTGTGGCCCCCAGGAGGTTGCCTGCTAGAAAATGTGGCCCTCAGGTTCCCCACTTCTTGGGGGAAAGTGTGACTTGTGAATATATAGTATCCAGAAAGTAGGCCTTACCTGTTGTAATCACACATGTTCTGCCCCCACAAGGGTCAGTTATTTAGGCAGTACTTTTTTTCTAGGGGGACCCAGGGGGACGCAACCCCTAAGCATTTTGTGAATCTAAGTTTGGCCTCATTGAGGGGCAGTATTTCAACATGAGTAGGAAAATGAGAGTACCCCTGAACATTTTTTTAAAGAAAAAAAGCACTTGTATTAGGTAAAGGTATAACAATGCTGCTCCTTTAAGAAAAGATACAGTGGTACCTCGGGTTAAGTACTTAATTCGTTCCGGAGGTCCGTTCTTAACCGGAAACTGTTCTTAACCTGAGGTACCACTTTAGCTAATGGGGCCTCCTGCTGCCGCTGCGCTGTCGGAGCACGATTTCCTGAAGCAAAGTTCTTAACCTGAGGTACTATTTCTGGGTTAGTGGAGTGTATGTAACCTGAAGCGTATGTAAGCGTATGTAACCTGAAGCGTATGTAACCTGAAGCGTATGTAACCTGAAGCGTATGTAACCCGAGGTACCACTGTAGTGTCTTTCCCCCTTTTTTAGACCTCAAGGCAGGTTGGGAAATGTAGGCACAACAATATGATAATTTCTATTGGCTCTACCCAGGGCGAGAAAATTACCTCCCTTCTCAAAGTCTCAGTTGCAAGCATCCTAGCCCTAGGATTTCTCCTACCCTCTGCATTGGAGAAATTGCATCCAATAAGCCATTTTTCTTAGGAAGCTCTGCAAATTCATGCAACACTGTAAATGAATAGCCTCATCTGTAACAACACACCAAGCGATATTGGTAGATAAAAACAATGAAGTTGTTTGTGGTAGAAAGTACGTAACTCAGACAGAAGAGTTTCTAATCCTGAACTAACTAACTAGCCAAGAGGAAACAAAGGCTTGTGCTTTTCTTCTCAGAGGATAGATCTAAGATGGCCTCTCAAAAATGTTGAAAACCTCTGGTCTAGTGGCTTAAACACAAACCATATTGATTCATGAATAGCTGGAAACTGAAAGAATGCTCTCTTAATCCCTTCCCTTCACTCGCACCTTTAGAAGGTGACTTCAACCCAAAGGTGTAGGATGGAGCACTGGTTTGCCGTAAGTTCACACTGCAGGCCGAATAAGCTGCTGGCCCAGGGCTGTCCGTGTTCGCTGCCATTGACAAGCGGCCTTCTGGAGATATGCGACCACCTGGAGCAAAGAGCAGATCATTCAGCTGATGCAGGTTGGGATCTGAATGCCCTGCAAGGAGGCTTCCTGGCTGCCCCTGCCCCAAGAGCCTGTCCTCCTGCCCCTATGCTTTTAACATAAGAATGCAAAACCTGTGGTCCTGCATATGTTGTTGGACTACAACTTCTGTAATCCATGAGCCTTGGCCATGTTTACTGGGACTGTTGGGAGCAGGAGAACAACCACATCTGGAGAGCCACAGTTTCCCCAGCCCTGGACCATGATGCATGTGTTACATATTTGTACTCCATAAGGTCAGCTTCTGAGGCTCTGCTTGCTTTACCTACCATCAAGGTCCCTCAGCTCTATAAACAGGGCCTTTTTAGTGGTGACCTATGAGAAATATGTGGTGTTTGCCCTACCATGTTATCTGTTGCTGGTTTTACTGGTTACTTTTAAGCTGACCATGCCATGCAAGAAATACAGTACTTGCTTCTGTCAGTCCTGCTGCAGGGCTCTGCAGATTTGTCTACCCATCAATGCAATAGGTATTGCAAGTGTCTAAAATAAGGAAGACAGAGAGGCCCTTAAATTGAGAGAAAGTGTGGCACAATCAGAGGCTGAGCAAGGAGGGTGTTGCTGGCCCTGGGTGACATCACCTCCCCGACCCTCGCCGTGGGCGGCGCCCTCCCAGGATGCTTGAGGCGGCCAGCAGCCCCCCCCCCCGAGCCTTGCGGCAGTCGGCAGATCCCCTGGGACATGCGCCCTGCTCCCCTGGGATGCTAGCTCCGCCCCCTGGGTGCATGCCGCTCTGGGTGCCGGGGCAGTTAGTTCTGCCTCTGGGCACAATGGCTAGACTTGCAATGAGTAGACTTGCATTCAGAAATCTTCTCAGACATGAAATGCAATGGTTCATCTTTGGTGAGTTACAGTCTCTCAGTCTAATCTACCTTGCAAGGTTGTTGTGAGCTAAAATGTGGATTTTGTTAGTTCAGATTATTGGCATTTGTCTGTCTCAGGAGACTGGAGAAGTGTGCCTTTAGGGATGAAGTGGAACTGTTGAAAGGTTACTGTGCCTGCTGTGGCTGTAGAGACCAATATGGGAATGACAGGTCTTCTTGCTACTGGGGCAGACGAAGGCTTCTAGTTGCCAATTCTACCTTACAGAATTACATTGAGACTGCACTATTGGTTTCCCTATTGGGCACCCACAAACCAATGGGGAGAAAGCCTTGGATTGCTCTTTTCTCTCTCTCAGACCTCCTTCCTACTTACTGCTCTGCTTTCCAAATTGAATTTCTGGGAGGAACGGTGTTGAGCTAGATTCCCTGCCCAGGCGACCCCTGAGAACAAAACACAAGCAACAAATGAGGAGAGGCTGTCCCAGCAGCTGGAAATGGAAGGAAAAAGTAAATGCCACTACTGGTGCCAGTAGTGGGAGAAATCAGGCATTCGCTGGATCCCACCATTTTATTTAGCTATACTGAAATTTATTCCCTATACTCCTGACACTCCTTATGTAAGCACGTAAGACAAGCCTAGATGGATCAGACCAAAGGCCCATCTAATCCATCACTTTGTTCTCACAGAGGCCAGCCAGATGCTTGTGGGAAGCACTCCAGGCTATTGACAACATTTTTAAAAAAGAATGGCAGCACAGTAAAAACAAATTGAAATAGAAAGAATGCATCAATATTATTTGCACTCAGGTTCTGCTTGTGGGATTCCCATAGGCATCCAGTTGGCCACTGTGCTGCAGGATGGGGCAGAGGCAAAAGAGGCCAGTTTCTGCACAAACACCCCCCTCTATCCTCCATTCAGGCAGGCAAGAGGCATGATCAGAGTTCAAGGACACATTCCACCCAGGCAAAATCACTGCAGGTGGGTGCGATGCCGGGCTATTGAGGGAGGGTATGGGGAGGGTATTTGTGGCATGTGGGGAGTCTTGGGGGCCATAGAAAGAGGCCTCAGGGGCTGTGTGTGGCCCCTTAGCCCTGAGGTTCCTCATACCAGGACTAGATGGACTGTTGGTTCTGGTCCAGCAAGACTCATCCATCCCATTTTAACTTAATGGGGTTAGGTGAGAATCTGGCCTTGTGGGGCATGCAGAAGGCCTGAGGCCTTCTCTGCCTGCATTACCGGTGCAAATGGTGGTGCCTCTTTAAAAGCAACTGAGATTTGGTGTTCCTTTTCTGGCTGGTATCCAGGTACATCTGGGCCATGAACTTGATGTGTTTCTGCTGGAACTCCATTTTCCTCAGCTGGGCAATGTTGACTCGCCCCATGCTCCCCCTCTGGCAGAATGGTTGCTGCACGTTGTGTGACATCAGTGGGTTCTCTCATTCCATGACTCCATGCGTTCTGTGCTGTTTGATGGTGGTGTCTCTTTTCTCCAAGGGTGGGGAATAGATGAGGCAGAGCGGTCCAGCTAGGTGCAGACCTATGATCAACAGAGGTTAGTTCTTTTGGGCTAATGGGGGGTGGGTGGTCACTGTTCTACTAACCCCAGTCTTCCCCCAGCCACCTGCCTGCCTTCTTGCTTAAAACCAGCCCAGGAGGTAACACTGGCTGCCTGTTTCCTCCTCAGGTTCAGTGTTGCCATTGCAGGGAGGAGGACGGGGCAAAACTATAATTTAGGCCTCATTCACATCTTACACTGTGATACCATATTAAATGTTTCCCTCAAAGAATTCAGGGGACTGTAGTTTCATAAGGATGCTGAGAGTTTATTGAAGACCCCCCTCTGAGAGCCATTCTGAGAAATTGCTTTTTAATTCACTCTTTATTAGTTTTCTATTAATTCAAAATTCTATTAATTCAAAATATACAAAGTCAGTCACAAAACATTTTGTTGCATGGTGATAATGATTTAAGGGTGGGTAAACACCTACTCTGGGACGCGGGTGGCGCTGTGGGCTAAAGCCTCAGCGCCTAGGGCTTGCCGATCGAAAGGTCGGCGGTTCGAATCCCCGCGGCGGGGTGCGCTCCCGCTGCTCGGTCCCAGCGCCTGCCAACCTAGCAGTTCAAAAGCACCCCCGGGGGCAAGTAGATAAATAGGTACCGCTTACCAGCGGGAAGGTAAACGGCGTTCCGTGTGCGGCTCTGGCTCGCCAGAGCAGCGTTGTCACACTGGCCACGTGACCCGGAAGTGTCTCCGGACAGCGCTGGCCCCCGGCCAATAAATGTGAGATGGGCGCACAAACCCCAGAGTCTGGCAAGACTGGCCCGTTTGGGCAGGGGTACCTTTACCTTTAAACACCTACTCCCTAGAAATTAATAATTGCTAGGATTTTGATTATTTGGGACATGAAGGGAGAATGCAAGCTGCATGGGAATTCCTATGGCTGAGCTACTGCCATCAAGGAAATATAGAGAAAAATTGAGGGACATTAACAATATAAGAGAACTCCTTCCCCCTTGCCCTGAGGTGTGAACGGAGGCTGGGGGTTTGGAAGGTTGACAGGGTAACTGCTCTGGGAGCAAGGGTGGCTGGGAGGAAGAACAGCTGAGATCCATCTTGGGCAGGATGGCTGAAGGCTGGCTGCTTTGCTGTGGGGTACCAGCCCCTCTTGGAAGGACCTGCTTGGCAGAGAGAGGGGCAGGCAACCAACTTTTGTAACAATATATACAAAATATAACAGAATCTAAAATTTAAAATGGATCTCAGTAGGATATGGTATTAACTACTGAAAATTGTAGCTGTGTAAGGGTAATAGGGGGTCTCTTAACAACTCTCAGGACATTAATAAACCACAGCTCCCAGAATTCTTAGAACATAGAGTGTTGAGAAAGAAAGGAATCTGTGTGCAAGTTGGATTGAATTTGGAAGAAAAATATTTCAAGCTCCTTGCAAAACTCTGGAAAAATAATGGAAAAAGAAAATGTGGAAATTTGAATTTTTCATAAAAAAAATAAGGATGGATAAGAATGGTTGACATGAAAAGAGACTGGGAGCCATAGACTTGGATTTGGATTAAGGACTGTATACTAATCAAATAACTATGGATTGATGCTCTAATACATAAACACAGTGAAGAAATCTTGGAGAAAATAAAGAAGGCAGATTGAATCTAATATTGAAGGTAACATTGTGATGCTGAACTGGAGGAGAGCTATTGTAAACTATTATAATCTTATCTAGAGAATATTCCTTGGACTTCTTGCATTAAAATAAATGAATGAAGTATAGAGTCCCAGATCGAAGACCGGAAAATTATAGCAGAGGGGAAACATTCAACTATTTTGATGAACTATTGTATATGTTTATAATTGACAGATGGATAGCTGGAAGGCCTTTATACCCTTTTCTTTTTTCTGCTTTTTTATTCCTTTCTTCTGTTATTCCTTTCTTTAATTTCTGGGCCTGGGTAGCACTGTGGTCTAAACCACTGAGCCTCTTGGGCTTGCCGAGTGTAAGGTCATCAGTTTGAATCTGCACAACAGGGTGAGCTCCCGTTGCTCTGTCCCAGCTCCTGCCAACTTAGCAGTTCAAAAGTATGCCAGTGCAAGTAGATAAATAGGTACCACGGCAGTGGGAAAGTAAACAGCGTTTCTGTGCGCTCTGGTTTCCATCACGGTGTTCCATTGCTCCAGAAGCGGTTTAGTCCTGCTGGCCACCTGACCTGGAAAGCTGTCTGTGGACAAACGCCAGTTCCCTTGGCCTGAAAGTGAGATGAGCGCCGCAACCCCATAGTCGCCTTTGACTGAACTTAACCGTCCAGGGGTCCTTTACCTTCACCTTACCTTACCTTACCTTTACCTTTTTAAATACTTTCTTTTATTACTGTATTTTGAAAAACTCTAATAAAACTATTAGACATAAATAAATAAATAAATAAACCACCCCAAATGAGAGAGAGAGAGAGAGAGAGAGAGAGAGAGAAGACAATCCTGTGTGAGAGGCAGGGTAGAGAGGATCTTTCAAGGTGGGAGATTGAGAGAATGCGGCAAAACTCCCACATGAGAGCTGGGAGGGTCCATCCTCCTTGGAATAAAGGTTAAGATATATTGTTTATATATTGTATATCAACAATATAAGATATATCAACAAACTATGTTCTGTTTTATGGGTTTCCCCTTTTCTTTTCCTTTATCTTCTTTTCTCTTTCTTACATCTTCTCTTTCTTATTGTTTTCCTTCTCTTTAGATTAGTTTGATTTTCTGGTATTTTATGCTGAAAACTTTTAATTAAAATTTTTATTTTTAAAAAGGAAGAGGCCTTGCTGCTTCTCTCTATTCCTTGGGAGGCGATGCCTTTTCAGACATGGTGCCTTCTGAAACACCTATACACACTTCCCTGGGAGTAAGCAATGGGACTTATTTCTGATCAAATATGTATCTTACCTCTCAGGAGGATATGTGATTGCAGCTATCACTGAGTTGTTTAATCAAGTGATATTTATATATATATGGATGAGAGAGAAATTGGGGTTGGCAGTTGGCTTTTAGTATGCAATTCCTCATCAAGAGATTCAATGTCATCCATTATTGGTCAGAGAGAAATGAGTGGAGACAGGAACCAGTAGAAGAAAAGCAAGATCTTTATTTTTCTGTTACAACAGCGTCCCATCCCATCAACACCCCCACTCCTTATATGCAGGTGAAGACCCAGAGAAAGATGTGTAACAGCTTTTAAAGGCTTTATGAATTGCCCAACCCCTTAGCCAAAGGCCACCCAAAAGCATCATACAAGGAGTGTATGATTTGTCTCTCAACATACCTGATAATGCTTGCTGATTGCCTTATCCTGGCCAGTCTTGAGGCACTCTTTTGAAATGGTAAATACTCTAGTTCTTGAAACCATTGTCACAGACCTCCCCTATTTTTACACAAAATGTAGTCTGCTTCCCTTTTTCCCTGACAGAATTACCGCGCCCAGTGCTGTCACCACCCGGAGGTCATAAATGACAATTGAACTTTGAAAGACAGAATATACAGACTTTGTCAGATAACACAGATAATGAGTGTCCCGTAGGAAGAACTGCCATCATTGCAAGAGAGCTGTGACATTTTAATAGGGGATTGAGATATGGATATGCTTGTACCCCTTCCAATCTGCGCCTCATCCCGAGGGACGAGGGTAGGGTGAGCAAGGATTACTCACCTCCATCACTGGTGCTGTGCAATGCCAGGTCTATAGGCAACAAAACCGCCACCCTGCGAGATTTCTTTATCTCGCAGGGGGTCGACCTGGCTTGTGTGACGGATACTTGGGTGCACGAAGGGGCAACAGTTACCTTACGAGAGATGGCGCCCGCAGGTTTCTCTGTCCTCCACCAGTCACAGACTGTGGGCCAGGGGGAGGGGTGGCATTATTAATCCGGGAAGATTGTCCTTTCAGGGCTCTACTATCGCCATCGATCCCCAGCATTGAATGTGTTGGCCTAGTGTGGGGCTCCGAGGAGAGCTTGGCTGTCTGGCTGGTGTACTGGCCACCTAGCGCACCAGCAGCCACCCTGTCAGGCCTATTGGAGGCGGTGGCCGGCTGGGCCTTGGAGTTCCTTAACCTATTGGTATTGGGGGACTTCAACATCCATGCTGATGCCACTCCCTCCTCACAGGCTCTGGACCTGGTGTCTTCCATGGCGACACTAGGGCTCTCCCAGTTTGTTTCGGACCCCACACATCAAGCAGGCCACACGCTGGATTTGATCTTTGGCGTAGGTATAGATGTGATCATGTCTCCTTCGATGAAGGTGCCATGGTCTGATCACTACACTCTGAAAGCCAGGATTGGCTTTCCACCCCCACCCTGCTTAGGTGGCAAGCCAATTTGGGCTCGCCCGCAGAGGCTGATGGACCCTGATAGATTCCGCCAAGCCTTGCGGGACCTTGCTCTCCCTGGCGAATCATTGACTGAGCTTGTTGAGGGCTGGAATACCCAGCTCCTGGCTGCCATCGATGAGATCGCACCTAAGCGCCCTCTGCGACCCCACAGAAACCGGGCTCCCTGGTTTACCAAGGAGCTCCGGAAAATGAAGTGGGACCTCAGACAGCTAGAGCGAGTATGGTGGGGTGCCCGTGATGGAGCTTCAAGAACATCTTATAGGCTTTTATGAAAACCTACGAGATGGCGGTGAAGGCTGCTAAGAAGTCTTACTTCTCGGCCTCCATTGCATCCGCTAGCTCTCGCCCAGTGCAATTATTTAGTATAATCAGGTCTTTAACGTCCCTTGAGGGACAGCCAAATCTAAATAACAATTTGACACACAGCTGTGAGGCATTTGCGAGCTTTTTTGCGGAGGTCTTGTTGCTCCGCCTTGACCTCCCTGCCAATTTGGATACAATAAAGGAACTGGAGGCCCCTCGACTGTCCTCGGGTCCAGTATTGGACCACTTCAACCGGATATCCCCAGCTGATGTGGACAGACTCCACCAAGCTGGAAAGCCCACCACCTGTCCTCTCAACCCGTGCCCGTCTTCGCTGATTAGAGCGTGTCCAGACGAGGTGCGGGCCCTCCTGGGGGATATCATCAATTTGTCCCTTGGCACGGGGACATTCCCAGGGGAACTGAAGGAGGCAGTGGTGTACCCGCTCTTAAAGAAAACATCATTAGATCCTTTAGATCTATCCAATTACCGCCCGGTTTCGAATCTTCCGTTCCTGGGTAAGGTGATTGAGAGAGCGGTTGCTGAACAGCTTAGTGGGTTTCTGGATGAAACATCGGCTCTGGATCCATTCCAGTCTGGCTTCCGCGCTGGTCATGGGACTGAGACAGCTCTGGTTGCCCTAACAGATGATCTTCGTAGACAGCTAGATTGAGGCAGGTCGGGGTTGCTGATTCTTTTAGATCTGTCAGCAGCTTTCGACATGGTCGATCACGAACTTCTGGACCACCGCCTTGCCGACGTGGGGATCCAGGGCACAGTCCTTCGATGGCTGCGCTCGTTTCTCTCTGGTCGGGGACAGAGGGTGGCGCTTGGGGGGGAATTGTCATCGCGCCACTCCTTGGTGTGTGGAGTACCGCAGGGTGCGATACTCTCCCCCATGCTTTTCAACATCTTTATGCGCCCCCTCGCCCAGCTTGTTCGGAGTTTTGGGCTGGGTTGCCATCAGTATGCCGATGACACCCAACTTTATCTGTTGATGGATGGCCAGCCTGACTCGGCCCCAGACACACTGACCAGATGTTTGGAAGCTGTGGCTGGATGGTTACGTGGGAGCTGGTTGAAGCTAAATCCTTCGAAGACAGAGGTCCTGTGGCTGGGACGGGACGATATGGGATTGGGGGGGCAACTCCCATCTCTTGCGGGGGCGCAATTAGTGCCAGCACCGTCCGTTAAGAGTTTGGGTGTAATCTTCGACACCTCCCTTTCCATGGAGGCGCAGATTGCAGCTATAACAAAGGCGGCATTTTTCCATCTCCGCCAAACTAAGCAGTTGGCTCCTTACCTCTCTCGCCCTGACCTAGCCACTGTGATCCACGTGACGGTCACCTCCAGACTGGATTATGGTAACTCGCTCTACGTGGGGCTGCCTTTGAGACTGACCCAGAAACTCCAGCGGGTGCAGAATGCTGCAGCGAGACTCCTTATGGGTTCTTCACTGCGAGATCACATTAACCCGGTGCTATACCAGCTGCACTGGCTCCCGGTGGAGTATAGGATCAGGTTTAAGGTGCTGGTTTTAACCTTTAAAGCCCTATACGGCCTAGGACCCTCGTACCTACAGGACCGCCTCTCCTGGTATGCCCCACAGAGAAACTTACGGTCTTCAAATAAAAACATCTTGAAGGTCCCAGGCCACAGAGAAGTTAGGCTGGCCTCAACTAGAGCCAGGGCTTTTTCGGCTGTGGCTCCGATCTGGTGGAACACTCTGTCACAAAAGACTAGGGCCCTGCGGGACTTGACATCTTTCCGCAGGGCCTGTAAGACAGAGCTGTTCCACCAGGCCTTTGGCCAGGGCACAGCCTGACTCCCTCCCTCGGCAATCTTCGCGGAGCTCTGGCCCAATGGTTGCCAGTGGCTTGAATTAATTAATTTTATAATGAATGATTTTAGAGTGTTGTTTATGCTGTACTTTTGTACTGTTTTATTGTTGTTAGCCACCCTGAGCCCGGCTTTGGCTGGGGAGGGCGGGATATAAATAAAATTTATTATTATTATTATTATATTGCAGCGTTTCAAGGAACTCGAAGAGCAGATAAGGGACAACTGAAGGAAGAAAAAGGAGGCTACACTTTCTTCTGGAAAGGTCTACCTGAACAAGAATGTCGAATACATGGAATAGGCTTTGCTATGAAAAAAACAATCTTGTGAAGCTCTTGTCAGAAGTCTACCTGCATTAATGAGCGACTTTCAACACTTCGAATAAAAGTCGCTAAAAAACCAACAGGCTACTAGTCTAAGCACTTACGCCCCAACACTGGATGCTGATGAAAAAATTAAAGAAAATTTTTACTCTCAGCTGGATAGCATCCTATCTGGGTGAGATTTTGATCTGTGGCCTGGGACTATTGGGAAAGAAGGAATTGGCAACAGCAACCAGAACAGAATCTTACTTTTGATTATATGTGCAGCACACAACTTTGTTATTATCAACACACTCTTTCATCAAAAAAATAAATTGAAAACCACTGGTACCTCTGACTTAGACTATGTAATTGTCCAAGCATAAGATTGCCATGATGTGCTCCTTACCAGAGCTATGACGAGTGCTAACGAATGCTGGACAGATCACTGATTAATATGCTCCACAATGGCTACCAAGCTTGTACCTCAACACAGGCATCAAGGAAGGGAATCAAGGTACAAAATGAACACTCAATCCCTTCAAGATCCTATTAATGGGATTGCTTCCGAATGATTCTTAAGGACCATCTGCTTTTGGAGTTCCCTGATAACATTGAGGAACACTGAACCAAGCTAAAAACATCCATTACTGCAGCCTGTGAACAAACTATTGGATACCAAACCAATAAACACCAGGACTGGTTTGATGAGAATGACAGTGAGACTGAATGCATGATTGACAAGAAAAGAAAGGCCTTGCAGATCTGGCAAAGAGATGGAAACTGTGCCACTAAGAAAAAAGGCTATGCTAAGGCTGAGGTTCAAAGAAGAACCTGAGAACTAAAGAACACCTGGTAGATTAAAAAAGCTCAAGAAATCCAGCACTTAGCTGACTCTCATGATGCATAGAGTTTCTTTAAAGCCACAAAGACCATCTATGGGTCAATAAATCATGGAATATGCTCTCTATGCTCAACAAATGGTACCACACTTCTAAAAGATAAAGAAGCTATTGGACAGCACTGGAAAGAACATTACCAACATCTCCTAAGCCGCAACTCCCCCATAGCTGCTGATGTCTTCTCACAAATTCTGCAAAAACAAATTAGAGATGAGATTGCAGTATCTCCAAATCTGGGAGAGCTGTGTACAGCTATTAACCAAATGAAAAACAACAAAGCCAGCGGACCTGAAGGAATACTTGCCGAAGTCTTCAAAGTGGACGGAATTGAACTTACACAACAACTTCACAAGCTCATGGGAGAGAGAGATCCCAGCAGACTTTAGGGTTGCCACGATATTTTTTTAAAAATAATATTTATTGAGTTTCCAAAAATTTAAATTTAAACACTACAAAAAAACAAAAAAGAAGAAGAAACAAACAAACGAAAAACAACACAATATCATACAAAAACACTACAAAACTAAAACATAAGACAAATAAAACAAAACAATAACCATTTAAAACATATTAAACAATTTCAATGTCATATCTTTCGTTCGTTTATTTTCACGACTTTCTCACACCTCCCTTTTTGTATTCAACATCAATTAATTATTTCAGCAATTCCTTTCCATCTTCCCCTGTTTTCTATCCTATAATTATCTTAACACATTCTAACCTTATTTTGTTCCCTTTAATACAGTGGTGCCTCACAAGACGAAAAGAATCCATTCTGTGATTCTCTTCGTCTAGCGGTTTTTTCGTCTTGCAAAGCAAGCCCATTGACGGATTAGCGGATCAGCGCTATTAGCGGCTTTTAGCGGCTTATCTGCTGATCGGATCAGCTGATAAGCGGCTTAGAGGCTTAGAAAAAGGGGGGGGAGAGAGAAAACCAGCAGGAACTCGCAAGACATTGTCGTCTTGCGAAGCAAGCCCATAGGAAATTCGTTTTGCGAAGCACCTCCAAAACGGAAAACTCTTTCGTCTAGCGAGTTTTCCGTCTTGCGTGGCATTCGTCTTGCGGGGCACCACTGTACTCTATTGATCTATTTATACTTAATTCCTTATAACATTTCTGCTAAAGCCATATAATTTCATTCCAACTGTGTTCTAACATTCATTAATTTTGCAATATTTCTATAAATAGTCTTTAAACTTCCAGTCTTCTTCCACCAGCTCTTCTCCCTGGTCTCGGATTCTGCCGATTCTCTCAGCCAGCAAAAAGCAGATGATTCACAACAAAACTTAGGGGTCTGGCAGGGCAAGTCCACCTCCTTCTTTAGCATCCGTTAATATCTTAAGTTTTACTCGGGGCTTCCTGCCCTGCCAAACAAATCTAGAGACGTCCCTCTGCCACCTCCTGAAGCAATCCCTCCCATCCAAAGCTTGCAATGTTTGAAACAAAAGCAACATCCCCAACATCACAGCAACCCTCATCCCCACCACAACAACTCGGCCCAACAATAACCACTTCCAATTTAACCCCATTTTCCAAATCCCCCTTCTCTTCAAGCCAACATCCTTCACAATTGCCCTTGAATAAATTCACATTTTCCTCGGGTAGGGCTCTGATCCTCAATTTCATCTGTTTCTCTTTAAGTTCAGTCATAACCAGTGTCGGCTTGAATTCATAAAGTTGTCCTTGAATGGATGGGACTCTCTCCAGTTGAATACTTTAACTTCAGCAGCAAGGGTTTTCTCCTTAACTTCATCCGCAGTTTGCCGTATCAGGATAGATTCCTGTATCAATTTCTGGGTGGTTTCTATATTAGTATTCACAACATCCACTTTCATATTTATCACGTCCATTTTCTTGTGAAGTTGTTCCAGCGAGTCATTTATTTTCACTAATACAACCGCTAAGGTCTCTTCTGGCGACATTCCGTCTTTCACATCTGCCATAACACTCAATAAATTCAAGGTCAATCTCACAGTCTCACGGGTGTTATCTTACCGCTGGAAATTTCCCAGCCCAGAACTTCCACTAGAGGGAAACAGTTTCTATTTGTATTGATACATAATATCCTCTTATAGGCACAGTTGAAACGACCCAAAACTAATTTCAAAGTTACTTTCACTGCTGGAGACAGTAGAAACAATGTATCTTCTCTTATGCTAGCTGTCAATGAACGATCCAAACGCTGTCAATAAACATCCCACCAATCATCGGACCTACTAGCAGCCCGTTCCCAGCGTCCGAGCGGCGGTATTTTGCCTCTCTTGGTCTCTTCCGCAGGCAAACTCAGTCCACAACTCCCCCTCCCCTCTTCTCCTGCCTCCAAGGGGGGGGGATTATATTCTTTACTTATGGAAATTTAGTCTTTACAAAAGGCTTTCCAAGACTTCAGCTTGCAGACTCAATTGCTTCAGTCTATTTACAAAAGGGGAAGGCGGACTTCCTGTATTGAACCTTCCCCGTTTCGATGCCAAATTAGACGTTTTTAAAAATCCAATTTTCCCGATTAAGCTCTACTCACGGGTAGTTACTTTAGAGTCAAATTGTCCACAGGAAAAAGTCAGCGCTCTCCGACAACAGCTATGTGGCTTCGCTCCGTGGAAGAAGCAGATGATTCGAAGCACCGCACTGCTCACCCCACGTCGCTCCAGATCCCCAAAATCGGGTTTCCCCGCGAGTGGGGGAGGCGCAAAAGGTGCCCGCCGAATCCCACGCTCACAGGCTACTTCCGCCTGTGATTTTTAACGGGTCTCCGCCTTCGCCGTGGCGGCCAGACCCAGATTTCCACGGGACTGATTCCTCCTGATCAGAGGAATCCAGCCATTGCCGGAGGCGCCTCCCCGGAAGTGTTCGGGATGCCAAGATTTTCAATCTCTTTTAAAAAGGTGACACAACGGATTGCGGAAACTATCGAGGCATCTCTTTATTAGCTGCAGCTGGCAAAATTCTTGCAAGGATCTTAGCAAACCATCTCTTAACAATATCCGAAGCTACCCTTCCTGAATCCCAAAATTATTTTAGACCTTCTAGGGGTCTAAAATTTTCACCGCTTGACAGCTTCAATAAAAATGCAGAGAGCAAAGCCAATCTCTGTATATGGTGTTTACTGACCTAAGGCCTTTGACACTGTAAATCGTAATGCCCTGTAGACTGTCCCTCTGAAATTGGCTGCCCAGATAAATTTGCGAACATCGTTCGGCTCTTCCATGATAATATCACAGCAACAATTGCAGATAACAATGGCTCTCAAAGTGAACCATTCATAGTGGGATCAGGTGTTAATCAGGGTTGTGTTATTGCCCCAACTCTATTAATTATTTTCATTGCCATGATCTTACACTTTGTCGAAGGGAAACTCCCCACCAGAGTAGAAATCATATATCAAACAGATGGAAAGCTCTTTGAGTAGGCTGAAAGCAAAGCGTAAGGTTACCTTAACTTCTGTCATAGAGCTTCAGTATGCTGATGACAACGTAATGTGTGCACACTCAGAGGATGACCTCCAAACCATCCTAAATATCTTTGCAGAAGCTTATGAAAAGCTTGGCCTGTCACTCAACATCCAAAAAACCAAAGTGCTGCACCAACAAGGACAAAACAACCACTCTACAGCACAATAAATCCAAATCAATGGTGTAACGTTGGAAAGTGTCTATCACTTCTCCTACCTGGGCAGTTAAATTTTCACAAGGGCAGACTGGTGATGAAATCCAGCATCGTCTGAGCTCTGTGAGTGCAGCTAACTGAAGTGCAGTGTTTGAGGACTGGGACATTCACAGGGAAACCAAAATGCTTGTTTAGAAAGCTCTTGTGTATGCTTGTGAAACGTGGACCACATATAAATGCCACCCCCAACTGCTTGAAAGATTCCATCAACAGTGTCTCCAAAATTTTTTTGAACATAACTTGGGAAGACAGGCGAATGAATGGCAGTGTACCGGATGAAGCAAAGATCACCAGTGCTGAAGCAATGGTTCTTCAACATCAACTTCATTGGGCTGGTCATGTTGTGCGGATGCCTGATTATCATCTTCCAAAGCAACTACTCTATTCCGAACTTAAAAATGGAAAGTGTAATGCTGGTACTCAACAAATGAGGTTTAAAGACTGTCTCAAGGCAAATCTTAAAAAATGTAGTATAAACACAACAATTGGGAAACACTTGCCTGTGAGCGCTCCAATTGGAGAACAGTCTATACCAAAGGTGTCATGTGCTTGGAAGACACTCAAACTCAGGACACAAGGGAGAAACGTGCTAAGAGGAAGGCACACTTGGCAAATCCACACCGTGATCAACTCCCGCCCGGAAACTATGGAAACACTGTGGAAGGATGTGTGGATCCAGAATTGGCCTCCACAGTCACTTACGGACTCACTGTTAAGACCATATTCATGGAAGACAATCTTACTCAGCTACAAAGAAGAAGAAGGTGGGGATCCCAGGACTAGGTCAGAGACAATGTGCTGGAGAGGAGTCTCAATGAAGAGTTTTTAACCCAGCATCTATTTTTCTTTATTATTTTTTAAAACTTACTTATTGATTTTTCACAATTTTTTTTTACAAATGTTAACATAAACTGTAAGTTACTTTATGTATTTTCTTCTCATCCTCCCCTTACATGGTTTCCATATTTACCCATCTATATCTATATCTAGGAAGAATTCCAATTATAAAGAAATAAATTGATACAAAGGAAAAGGGTGTGTGTGAGGGGGGAGAAGAACAACAATGCATATAAAAAAGAAAATGATATTTAAAAATGCAATATAATATACCGTACTCTCATACATTCTTACATAAACTGATAGTTATTTACCCTTGAATGCGGCATATTTCTCCTATACTATTCAATACATTCATTTCAACCTTCTCTCTTTTTTAAGCCTGATAGCACCCTCTTTAAGATCAAGGAGTTCCTTGTATATGCCCCAGTTCTTGTTCACATTTAATTTATTGACTGGCCTTGCTTCAATGGGGGACACCCACCATGGTGACTTTTTCCCCAGGACATTTTTCAGTCTTGCCCAAACACTATATACCGTATTTTTCGCCCCATAGGACGCACTTTTTCCCCCTCCAAAAATGAAGGGGAAACCTGGGTATGTCCTATGGGGCGAATGCAGGCTTTCGCTGAATCCTAGAGAGCGAGAGGCATCGGTGCGCACCGACCCCTCTCGCTCTCCAGGCTTCAGGAAGCTATCCGCAAGCCTTGCAAGCCCGGTGGGAGTACCCGCGGGCTCCCAAGGCTTGCGGGCAGCAGCCTGCAGCCCCCGCGAGTATCCGCAAGCCTTGCGCGCCCGGCAGGAGGTCCCGCCGGGTGCGTGAGGCTTGGGGCGGCAGCCTGTCGCCCGAAGCACGGGGAGCCCTTCGGAGGGCTCCCCATGCTTTGGGCGAGTGTCTGCAAGCCTCGCGCGCCTGGCAGGAGGTCCCACTGGGTGCGCGAGGCTGGGGGCGGCAGCCTGTTGCCGGAAGCACAGGGAGCCCTCCGGAGGGCTCCCCCTGCTTCGGGCGAGTGTCTGCAAGCCTCGCGCGCCTGGCAGGAGGTCCCGCCGGTGCACGAGGCTTGGGGCTGCAGCCTGTCGCCCGAAGCACGAGGAGCCCTTCGGAGGGCTCCCCTTGCTTTGGGCGAGTGTCTGCAAGCCTCGTGCGCCCAGCAGGAGGTCCCACTGGGTGCGCGAGGCTTGGGGCGGCAGCCTGTCGCCCGAAGCACGGGGAGCCCTCCGGAGGGCTCCCCCTGCTTCGGGCGAGTTTCTGCAAGCCTCCCGCGCCCGGCAGGAGGTCCCAGCGGGTGCGCGAGGCTTGGGGCGGCAGCCTGTCGCCCGAAGCACGGGGAGCCCTCTGGAGGGCTCCCCCTGCTTCAGGCGAGTGTATGCAAGCCTTGCGCGCCTGGCAGGAGGTCCCGCCAGGTGCACGAGGCTTGGGGCGGCAGCCTGTTGCCCGAAGCACGGGGAGCCCTTCGGAGGGCTCCCCTTGCTTTGGGCGAGTGTATGCAAGCCTCACGCGCCCGGCAGGAGGTCCCGCTGGTGCGCGAGGCTTGGGGCTGCAGCCCCTGTCGCCCGAAGCACGGGGAGCCCTTCGGAGGGCTCCCCTTGCTTTGGGCGAGTGTCTGCAAGCATCGCGCGCCTGGCAGGAGATCCCGCCGGATGCGCGAGGCTTGGGGCGGCAGCCTGTCACCCGAAGCACGGGGAGCCCTTCGGAGGGCTCCCCTTGCTTTGGGCGAGTGTCTGCAAGCCTCGCGCGCCCGGCAGGAGGTTCCGCCAGGTGCGCGAGGCTTGGGGCGGCAGCCTGTCGCCCAAAGCACGGGGAGCCCTCCAGAGGGCTTCCCCTGCTTCGGGCAGGTGAGCGCAAGGCTTGGGGCGGCAGCCAGGGCTGGGGGGGGGGGAAAATAATTTTTTAAAATTCATTCCCCCCCCCAAATGAGGTGCGTCCTATGGGCCGGTGCGCCTTATAGGACGAAAAATACGGTAAGTTCTTCTATAGAACAAGGTTGAGGAAGCTGTTGCTCATATTTCAAGTCCTGCTTGCATTTTAACCTTGCTGTAGTAAATACTCAGCAAAAAGTCTCTAATCCCCAGTGTCTCCATAAGGGTGTGGATCGAGGTTGCAGACGTCGTCTTTGCTGAGCCTCCTTTCCCAGCAGATGACATTCTTGTGTGGGTCTTCTTGCTTCCAGAGGCCTCCTCTAAGGCTCCAGTTGATAGGCTGCCATTTTCCAGCGTGGATTCATCGTTTCATGCAGGAAAGACAGAAAGGAGGTTCTGTTAGAAAGGTACTGAATATCAGTAACGTTAGATCCTCTTGTTGCTCCAGAAATTATCACCATTGATAGTGAATAAATTATAAAAAAGGAGGCTTTTCCCCACACCCAATAATTTTTATTAATTTTTTTTCTAAATATCTTAAACACAATACAGCTTAACAATATTATTCTCCTTTAAATCTATATCTTATCCTTTTTTTATAAAATATTTACTAAGATTTTTTAACATATTACAATAAAAATGGAAAAAGAAAAAGAAAAATACAAAATAAAAACAGTTAAAAACACATTAATTTTCCGTTTCTGGGGCAGCTGCATGAAGTCTCCCTGCCTGGTGGGGGCAACACCAAAGGAGTTTGTCCCTTTGGTGGTAGCACTGCAGGGATGGAATGAGGGCATGGGTTAAAATTATTATTTTAATGGGGTGGGTGCTGCTTGATTTAAAGGGTGGCATTGTTTTAAATGTGGTATATCAATTTGGATTTGTGGTCTGGAGTATTGTTTAGGGGCTTTTTTATGGTTTATCAGTGTGTATATATTAGTCTTCTTGTTTTATTTTTATTATTTGTTATTATGAATTTTGTGCACTGATTATTTTTATTATGTATTTTGTGCTTCGTATATTGTAACTTCCCATGCAGTTTTGTGCCATGGCTATGATGTTCAGTAGAGGATCATAACTAACCTCTACTGGGCTGTTGGGAAGATGAAATGGGATAACTCTGTGCAAAGCTGCAAACAAAACAAAGTGACCTTTCCAGATACAGTCTATTATGTAATGTGCAATCCGGAAAGCAGTTGTTCCATAATACGCAGACCACAGGAGCTTTCAGCCAGCATCTTCAGGTATTCCTCCCCCAGCTCCCTGGAGAGGTTGGCTAGCTCTACTGGGTGCATCAGTTCTGCAAGGACATCAGCTTTTCAAGTATGTCACCAGATGCCAAGGAAATAAACAACTATCTGACTTTTAGGAGACATCTGAAGGCAGCCCTGTTTAGGGAAGTTTTTAACGTGACAGTTTTCTTGCGTTTTTAATACCCTGTTGGAAGCCGCCCAGAGTGCCTGGGGGGCCCGGCCAGATGGGCGGGGTATAAGTATTATGATTATTTTGCATAAGGGAGGAAATCTAGCAGTAACAACCACCGAGCCAAAGGGTCCTATACAAAGGAGAGAATCTTTTCAAAGATCTGAAAAGTCCAACGGTTTTTCTTTTAGCACTGACCCTTCACCATTCTGCCTGCAAACAGTGCTTGGCTGTGATTCGAATCTAAATCTAAATCTAAATCTAAATCTAAATCTAAACCTAAATCTAAATCTAAATCTAAATCTAAATCCCTCCCTCTCCCTCAGAATCCAAAAGCGGGGATATCCCTCTGAGGTTGAGCTTCCAGACTTGTGGGTGATCATGCTGCAGCCAGGTGAGCAGGTGGTCCAGTGCTTCCTTGTAGGGATAGACTCACATTTGGTAGCTAAGCAGCTCAAGAGACCCAAAGAGAAAGAAACTGTTTGGTGACGGGATATGATGCTTTCCTTGTACAAAACATTTCCCAATGGAGGTTTAGACAGGTTCTCGTTTTATCCACCATCTGTAGTTTTACAGATGGAGAGTTGGCTCCAACTATGTTTTGCGCTGAGCAAACCCACTGAAGTGAATGGACCTAAGTAACCTTGACACGAGCCACAGAATATTTAAGGTAAATGAGTACATAGTAGGGGTGAGGTCCAAATTCTGAAGGGGGCATGTTGGGGAACCCCCATTGAGGTTGCCGTCTAAATTGGCGAGGGCGGATGTCTGCTATCTGCATCCAGAGGAAAGACTTTAAATGTGGAATCTTGGGAACGATACTTCTTGGAGCCAGCCATAACAACGTTACTGGAAGGCCTTTTGTAGGAGATTACAATTGCCCCTCCACTGGCAAAGATCTCATCAATAAAGATGCCTTTGCTACGTTCTATTGGGCAGAGACCTTGCTTGGCTTTGCATTCTCTTCAATGTAGCCAAAGATGGCATGATTGTGGCATAGGGATCAAGAATGGGGCCTTGGGGGACCCTCTGCTGTTGATGGGAACAAAAGAGTCGAAACCAAGCAGGGGCCTCCTTGCTCCAGCCATTTTTTCCTGTGTCAGTACCCCATACCAGAACACCAAGAACCAAACTGGAAAACCACATTTACAAGGTTCCCCCAGAAGCTGATATTTCCAGAAATTATGAAGATCTGCCTTGACATGCAAACAGAATCAAATTCCTTCTGCATCCTTGCTCCCTAGTAGCCACCTGAAGGATAGTCTCCCTTGGAAAATCAAGCTGGACCAGAAACACCATAGGCTGAAGGAAAAAGGACTCAATTTGTCCCTTTGCAATGCACTACCGAGTTGAGGAATTCCTGGGCAGGCAGGAAGTTGGCAGCTATCAGCAGCTGTGGAAAGTGATGGCGCACAGGTACTTTGTATTCATCCATCCTGCGGATGGTGTGCAACAGGCTGGTCAGATGTTGCTGGGAGAGAGAGCGGTGCAAGTCACTTTCCCTGCTTTTCTGCAGAATACAGAAACCCCTTGATATTACAGTGGTGCCCCGCAAGACGAATGCCTCGCAAGACGGAAAACCCGCTAGACGAAAGGGTTTTCCGTTTTTGAGCTGCTTCGCAAGACGATTTTCCCTATGGGCTTGCTTTGCAAGACAAAAATGTCTTGCAAGTGTTCCGATTTTTTTTTGCTCCCCCCCTTTTTCTAAGCCGCTATGCCACTAATAGCCTTTTAGCCGCTAATCCGCTAATCCTTTAATAGCCGCTAAGCCTTTAATAGCCGCTAAACCGCTAATAGCGCTAATCCGCTAAGCCGCTAATAGGGTTGTGAAAAAAACGCTAGACGAAGAGACTCGCGAAACGGATTAATTTCGTCTTGCGAGGCACCACTGTACTCTGGGGAGAAGAAGCCAGAAAGCAGGGGATTCGTCCTTACCACAGCGGTAGCAGACTCTGCCAAGGGGCTCTGATGCAGCTGCTCAGCCTTCAGATGGAGTAGTTGTTCTTGGTCAGCCAAAACCTCCTGCCATATTCTCTTGCAGGCACAGCAACAGTCAGATCTCTTGGCTCAGGGATGGCACATTCTTGCACGGAGGGGACCATTTGGCTCTCTGGGCAGTGGTGCGGGGGCCAGAAAGGCGCTTTGCCTCTAAACCTGACCCCTCCACAGGTGTTCCGGCTCCATCAGGAACTCTACTGCTTGCTGCCATGCCACAGAGAGGAAATGGCTTGGTCTTCCCTGGTCTCCTGCACTCCAGAAGGATCCCTCAGTGATCTGGATCAGCCCCTCTGTGCTGCTGCATCTCTGCAGATGGCAAAAAGAGAGGGGGAACCTGCACCAATCTCACCCCTTGCTGCCTCGCCTAGAGGACAGAGGCCTGTCCCTGCCTTCTCGGCTTCTGCTCTGTTGCTCTTCCTGCTAAAGGACCTAATCCTGGCTATGGTACCACAGCGGGAGCCCTCCAAATCCTCTGTCTGTTACCATAAGGCAGCAAATCAGCTGGGAATCCAGAGGGAGGAAGAGATTTGGAGACTGGCTGCTGACACTGTGGGGAGCGGGTTCTCCAGCTGCCTGGCCTCCCCCCACAGGGAGATTCCCAACATCTCTCTTAGGCCGGTAGAAGCCTGAGTGCCTCATACGTGAAAGAAAATTGGAGGAGGTATTCAACAAATGCATTTACCTAGAAGGCACACTTCCTCCTAAGTAATCTTTCAGTTTTCCAGAGAAATGCAAAAATGTGCTCTATTCTTAGAGGAAGCAGTAGAATGTTTATTGTTTTTAATTATCTCCTTATCCCCTTACTCATCCTCATTTGGCTGCGCAACAGGACAAGAAGGTGGAGGAAGAAGAGTTGGTTGTTGTGCTTTAGGCTATGGCATAGTCGGGGGGGGGGGGCCGCTAACTTCTTGTGGCCCTTCAGATCTTCTTGGACTCAAACTCCCATCAGCCACAGGCAACATAGCCAATGGTCAGCAGTGATGGAAGACGGGAGTCCGGCAATATGTGAAGGATCACAGCTTAGCTGATCCTGGCCTAGATACGAGCAATTCTAAGGAAGCAACAGAAGGTTAGTCCATGTTCTGCTTCTGCTGCCCAGCTTAAGCGTGGCTTAACAACAATGATAAAGGGGCTAAAGAAGCCTGCACTGAATGCTGGGAGCTTCTCATTTGGCAGCAGATGCATATTTTCTACTTAGTGTACATCTCACATTTACTTCTTGCATATGCTCTACTGTTTCATTGGAATTTGCATAGACTGCAATTTTAAAAAGGTAAAGGTAAAGGACCCCTGACAGTTAAGTCCAGTCGCGAACGACTCTGGGGTTGCAGCCCTCATCTCACTTCCCTGGCCGAGGGAGCTGACGTTTGTCCGCAAACAGTTTTTCCGGGTCATGTGGCCAGCATGACAAAGCTGCTTCTGGTGAAACCAAAGCAGCGCACAGAAATGCCGCTTACCTTCCCGCCAGAGCGGTACCTATTTATCTACTTGCACTTTGACGTGCTTTCAAACTGCTAGGCTAAATACAAAATAGATTCTAAATGAGAAACCACACAGATTCCAGGACAAACTTTGTTTCTGAAACTTCAGAATGAAGTGCTGGCTAGGTTACCCTTGGAAGAAAACAAAGAAGACCCACTTTAGATCCGAGAACTATTCTAACAAATAAAATTGAATGGGTACCTTAGTGCATTACATTTACATATCATTGGGTGCTAGCACAGCAGAGCAGAAAGAGTGAATGAAAGTCAGCCTTATTCTCAAAGCATTCGTTCAGGATTCTGTTTAACACAGGAAGTGTAGAGATTTGTATTCCAGAGGATGACAAGGAAAGGCTGAAAGATAACTTCAGCATAGTGGTAGATTTAAAATTGATTAGAGTTAAATGGGAAAGAAAAGGAGGGGAGGGGTGGTGAAACATATTCTTTTATACAGTGTGCATGTGGGGTTTTTTGTCAGCATCAACTGGGTAGGTTCTCTTTCTATCCGCTTATTACATTTCCTTGGTGGTGAGAGGAATTGGTGGGGGGCATTTCCTCATTTTGAAGGACAGGGATTGGTTTTCTGTGGAGTGTAGCCCGTAATGTGTGTATAAAATTATTAGAACAATGTCACAATCTATTTTATCGGTGCACACTAAGATATATGGCGTAAATTTTACTTTTTATAGACACGCAGTAACACGTACAGGATTTATATAAACAGAGAGAAAGATAAAATATACCGTATTTTTCGCCCTATAGGACACACTTTTTCCCCTCCAAAAATGAAGGGGGAAAGTGTGTGCATCCTATGGGGCGAATGCAGGCTTTCGCTGAAGCCTGGAGAGCAAGAGGGGTAGGTGCGCACCAACCCCTCTCCCTCTTCAGGCTTCAGGAAGCTATCCGCAAGCCGTGGGAGCCCGCAGGAGTTCCCCCGGGCTCCCACGGCTTGGGCAGAGCTGCCTGCACCCCGAAGCCCCGACTCGCTGAGCAGTCACGACGGGGCTTCGGGTAGCTCTGCGCAAGCAGCGGGAGGGCTCCCCCGGCTTGCGCAGAGCTGCCTCTTATCCCGACGCCCCGGCGCGCTGAGCAGTCGCACCGGGGCTTCGGGTGGCTCTGCTCAAGCTGTGGGAGGGCTCCCCCGGCTTACGCAGCACTGCCTCTTATCCTGAAGCTACCCGAAGCAACTGCTGAGCGCGCCGGGGCTTCGGGATAAGAGGCAGCGCTGCGCAAGGCGGGGAAGCCCTCCCGCGGCTTGCGCAGCGCTGCGTCTTATCCCAAAGCCCCGGCGCACTCAGCAGTCGTGCCGGGGCTTCGGGTAGCTCTGCGCAAGCCGCGGGAGGGCTCCCCCGGCTTGCGCAGAGCTGCCTCTTATCCCGACGCCCCGGCGCGCTGAGCAGTCGCGCCGGGGCTTCGGGTACCTCTGCGCAAGCTGCGGGAGGGCTCCCCCAGCTTGCGCAGAGCTGCCTCTTATCCTGAAGCCCTGGCGCGCTGAGCAGTCGCGCCGGGGCTTTGGGTAGCTCTGCGCAAGCCGTGGGAGAGCTCCCACCGCTTGCGGAGAGCTGCCTCTTATCCCGATACCCCGGCGCGCTGAGCAGTCGCGCCAGGGCTTCGGGTAGTTCTGCGCAAGCCGCGGGAGGGCTCCCACCGCTTGCGGAGAGCAGCCTGTTCTGGGGGCTGGGGTTGGGGCAAGCTCGGGCTTCCCCCGCCCCAGCCTCGCACCTTGGGGGGGAAATAAATTTTTTTTCTTTATTTCCCCCCCAAAAAAACTAGGTGCGCCTTATGGGCCGGTGCACCCTATGGGGCGAAAAATACGGTACTAAACATGCAACTAAATTATTAGTTAAAAACATGAAGGAAGAAGAAAGAACCGAATTAGAACAAAACATTGGGATTGAAGTCCATAAAAAGGTCAAATATTTAGGGATTTGGTTAACAAAAAATAACTATGAAAAAATAACTAACTTTAAAAATACAAGGATCGACCAAATTTGGACAACTAGAGGGCTGGCACCTAAGACCACAAAAATAGAAATCTGCCCAAAGACTTGCTCCGACCATAACGCTCTGAAAATGGAAATGAGATTTACTACTGCCGACTCCTTCAGATGGAAAATGAATGACAACCTGCTAAGAGATCAAGAGATTGTAAAGAAGGCCCAAAAAGCTTTAAAGGACTATTTTGAAATCAACTTGAACACCTCGGTGGAAAAAAGAACAATCTGGGACGCGAGCAAAGCTGTTATGAGAGGGTTTCTGATACAACAGAATACGATTAAGAAAAAACTCTGGAATGGTAAAAAGGACAAGATATTGGAGAAGATAAGAGACGGCGAGAAAAAATTAAGATTAAACCCAAAATCCAAAGAGACTTTAAGAGAAATTAAATTCCACCAGTCACAATATGCGCAACTGATTAACCAAGAAGTGGAATGGAGAATTAAACAAATGAAACAAAGATCATTTGAATCGGCGAATAAATGTGGGAAACTGCTAGCTTGGCAGTTGAAAAAGAGACAAAAATTAAACTATGTTACCAATCTAGAAGTTGAAGGAAAGAACATTCAGAAACCGGGAGAAATTAGAAAGTGTTTCCAGAAATATTTTAAAAAGCTGTATACACAAGGACCCGAGGATGTAACCGAGATAGAACAATTTTTGAAAGAAAATGGTCTTCCAGAAATATCTCAAGAGAAGAGATCAACCTTGAATTGTAAAATAACACAACAAGAAATCGAGGATGCCATTCAGAATATGCAGCTGGGCAAATCTCCAGGACCTGATGGACTCACCTCCAAGTATTATAGGACGTTAAAAGACTATTTGATACAACCACTAGAGGAGGTTTGTAACCAGATTATGGGGGGAGGGAAGGCACCAGATACGTGGAAAGAAGCATTCATCACATTGATACCTAAAGTGGAAACTGAAAAGACTCAACTCAAGAACTACCGTCCCATCTCACTCCTAAATGTGGATTATAAAATATTTGCGGATATTCTGGCCAACAGATTAAAAAAAGTATTAAATGAGATAATCCATAAAGACCAGGCCGGCTTTCTCCCAGGCAGACATTTGTTTGACAATACCAGGAACATTATTGATATCTTGGAACTTTTACAAACAAATATTAACACCAAAGCAGTATTGATCTTTATTGATGCGGAGAAGGCCTTTGATAACATTTCCTGGAAATTTATGAAGAAAAATTTGGAAGGGATGGGAGTGGGAAGGGGGTTTGAGAATGGAATAGAAGCAATCTATTCAGAACAAAAAGCTAAGTTGATAGTGAACAATGTGGTGACAGAAGAACTTCATATTGAAAAAGGAACACGACAGGGGTGCCCCCTATCCCCCTTATTGTTTATTTCAGTCCTGGAGGTTTTGCTGAACATGATAAGGGAGGATCGGCAGGTACAAGGAATACGGGTCGGAGCGAAACAATATAAACTGAAAGCATTTGCAGATGACCTGGTTTTAACACTACAGGAGCCAGAACCCAGTACAAAAAGAGTTTTAGAACTGATCCAGAAATTTGGTCGGGTGGCGGGTTTTAAGTTGAACAAGCAAAAAACTAAAGTCTTAGGGAAAAACTTGACGGCCATGGAAACAGAAGGGTTTCAGAAAGAGACAGAACTAAATATTGTTAAGAAAGTGAAATACCTGGGGGTCAATCTGTCTTCCAAGAATTTGAATCTATTTAAAGATAATTATGAGAAATGTTGGTTAGAAGTTAAAAAAGATTTAGAAATTTGGTCAAGACTGAAATTATCCTTGTTAGGCCGAATTGCAGCTATAAAGATGAACGTTTTGCCAAAGATGTTGTTTTTGTTTCAAGCCTTGCAGATTGTGGACAGAGTGGAATGCTTTGGAAAGTGGCAGAAGGACATTTCTAGGTTTGTCTGGCAGGGCAAAAAGCCCCGAATAAAGTTTAAGATATTAACTGATGCAAAAGAGAGAGGGGGGTTTGCCCTGCCGGACCTAAGGCTATACTATGAAGCGGCAGCCTTCTGCTGGATGAAAGATTGGATTCTATTAGAAAACACTGATGTCCTAGATCTGGAAGGCTTCAACAATTCGTTAGGTTGGCATGCGTACTTGTGGTATGACAAGGGTAAATCATATGGAATGTTTAAAAACCATATTGTCAGAAAAGCAATATATATGGTCTGGAAAAAATACAAAGACTTATTGGAAAGCAAAACTCCGAGGTGGATCTCACCAATAGAGGCCAAAGCTCGGAAAACAACCAATATGGAGGCTTATTGGCCGAAATATTGGGAAATAATAGAAAATATTGAAGGTAACTGGAGATTGCAGAGCTTTGAAAAACTAAAGGATAAGGTGCAAAATTGGCTGCATTATGCCCAAATTAATGAGGTTTTTAAGCTAGACAAAAAAACAGGTTTCCAGGTGGAAAAATCGAAACTTGAGACAGAGTTGCTTGAACCAAAGACCAAGTTATTATCGAGAATGTATAACTTGCTGCTTAAATGGAACACTCAAGATGAGACAGTTAAACCAGCAATGATAAAATGGGCTCAGGACATTGGTTATAATATTATGTCTGATGACTGGGAAAGGTTATGGACCACCGGTATGAAGTTTACTGCATGTAATGCTTTGAAAGAAAACATTATGAAAATGGTATACAGGTGGTACATGACCCCGGTTAAGCTAGCTAAGATTTACCATTTGTCCGATAACAAATGTTGGAAATGCAAGGAAGCTGAGGGAACATTCTTTCACCTCTGGTGGACCTGCCCAAGACTGAAGGCCTTCTGGGAAATGATCTATAATGAGTTAAAAAAGGTGTTTAAGTACACTTTTCCCAAGAAACCAGAGGCCTTCCTTCTGGGCATTGTCGGCCAGAAGGTGTCTAAAAAGGATAGAACTTTCTTTATGTACGCTACAACAGCAGCAAGAATTCTTATCGCTAAGCATTGGAAGACCCAAGATTTGCCCACACTGGAGGACTGGCACACGCAACTGATGAACTACATGGAATTAGCCGAGATGACTGCAAGGATTCGAGACTTGGGAGAAGAAGCAATGGAGGAGGACTGGAAAAAATTTAAAGACTATTTGCAAAAGTATTATAAGTTATATGAAACATAAGATGTCGTGTGATTGGGAATCTAGCCCCAGTAACAAAACTTAATTATTTATGAAATTTGACAAGATTTATGAAAGAATCAAGGTTTAAATGGGTAAAAACGATATTATGGTATATTGCTCAGAGTATATATTGATCAAGAGATTTAAATTTAAACTGTAATTGAAAATAGAAAGAAACATACGAAATAAGGATATAATTTGCTGATAAATTTATTGTTAAGAAATGCATTCTGCGAGGGATGGGGGAAGTCCAATGGAAATTTGAAATGAGTTATCGAAATGGTCGTGTTTTTCTTTTTCCTTTTTTTCTGGTCTTTTTTTTTTTCTTCTTACTTTTTGATCTCTTTGTTATTTCTGTAAAAAATGTAATAAAAATTATTATAAAAAAATAAAATAAAAATAACTATGAAAAAAATTGGCTTGAGGTAAAAATAAATTTAGAAATATGGAGCAGAATGAATCTCTCAATGTTAGGAAAAATATCGGCGATTAAAATGAATGTGTTGCCAAGAATGCTATTTCTTTTTCAATCAATACCAGTTATCCTGAAAGATGAATGCTTTAAAAAATGGCAGAAAGAGATTTCAAGATTTATCGGGGGGGGGGGGCAAAAGGCCAAGGATAAAACATAAAATACTTACAGATGTAAAAGATAGAAGTGGGTTTGCCCTCCCAGACCTTAAATTGTATTATGAATCTGCTTGTTTGGTATGGATCAGGGACTGGATGAGATTGGACAAGCAAGAGGCATTAGAACTAGAAGGACCTGGCACGCATACTTATGGTACGGGAAAGGGAAGATTCATAGAAGTTTTTACAACCATATAATCAGGAAATCTCTAATGAGAGTATGGGAGAGATACAAAGACTTATTGGAACAAAAGACCCCGTGGTGGCTTTCACCACATAAAGCATTACTGCTCAAACCACTTGGAAAGAAAGGAAAATGGCTCACATATGCTCATTTATTAAAGGAACATGATGGAAAATGGAAATTAAGAGATTATGATGAGATCAAATACCACTTTCAGAGTTGGTTGCATTATCAACAACTATATGAAATACACAAAGAAGACAGCAAGAAAGGATTTAGTTATACAGTGGTGCCTCGCAAGACGAAATTAATTCGTTCCGCGAGTTTTTTCGTCTAGTGAATTTTTCGTCTTGCGAAGCACGGTTTCCCATAGGAATGCATTGAAATTCAATTAATGCGTTCCTATGGTCAAAAAAAGTCCAATCAAAGCCAAATTTGGTACAAAAAGAGTTTATTAACTGCTCTTTAAAGTCACACATACTTTAAAGAGCATATCAAAAATTGAAGGAACAATAAATTAAGTTTCTAAACATGACAGGAAAAACATTTAAAAATCAAAAAAGGGTACATTAGATTTTCTAAGACTCTGGGGGACCACTCGAAGAAGGTTCCTCTTCCACTCTTTGCTTCTTGCTGAGGAACCTGTCCATGGTCTGCTGCTTCATCCGCCTTTTCAGCAGCTCCTTGAGAGGCAACATGACCGTCATATCAAAAGTGTTCGCTTGGTCATGTGCCATGTGCTTCTCAGGGTGGTGCCGCTCTGCAAAAGCCTGCACCTCCTTCCACTTCTGGCAAATGTCCCTCAGTTCTTTGGAGGACGGCCGTTCCTCAGTTGCTTCCTCCTCTTCCAGCGAGGCCTGCTCCTGCGCAACCTCTGCCTGCAGTTCAACCAGCTCCTGGGTGGTCAGCTTGTGGTCGTGCTCCTCCACCAGCTCGCTGACGTCCTCCTCTGTGACCTCCAGGCCCATGGTCCTCCCCAAGGCAACAATGTCCTGCACCACTGTTGACTCTGGTGCATCAGAGTCACTTGGTGCCACACAGTCCGGCCACAGGCTGCGCCAAGCGCAATTCAAATTTCTCTGGCTGATCCCGTTCCAGGCCATGGTGATCATCTTCAAGCAGGTGACAATGTCGAAGTGGTCCTTCCAGAATTCCCGCAGGGTGATGGTGGTGCAATCAGTCACCTCGAAGCATCGCCTGAAAAGCTCCTTGGTGTAGAGTTTTTTGAAATTGGCGATGACCTGCTGATCCATCGGCTGGAGCAGTGGCGTGGTGTTAGGCGGCAGGAACATGATTCTGATGAAGCTGAACTCCTCCAACAAGTCCACCTCAAGGCCTTTAGGATGAGCAGGAGCATTGTCCATCAGAAGCAAAGCCTTCAGCGGCAGGTCGTTGTCCAGCAGGTACTGTTTGACAGCAGGGCCAAAAGCAAGATTGACCCAGTCCATAAACAGCACACGTGTGACCCAAGCCTTGCTGTTGGGTCGCCACGTGACACTCAGCCGCTCCTTGTCGACCTTGTGTTTCTTGAAGGCCCGTGGGTTCTCCAAGTGGTACACCAGCAGGGGCTTGATCTTCAGGTCGCTGCTTGCGTTGGCACAGAAGAGCAGGGTCAGACGGTCCTTCATGGGCTTGTGGCCAGGCAACTTGGCCTCCTCCTGTGTGATGAAAGTCCTTTTGGGCATCCTCTTCCAAAACAGCCCGGTCTCGTCGCAGTTGAAGACCCTCTGTGGAACGTAGCCCTCCGTCTTCACAACCTCCAGGAACTCCGCTGCAAAGTCTTCAGCCGCAGGAACATCAGAACTGGCAACCTCTCCATGCCTGACCACGCTGTGGATTCCAGATCTTGCCTTGAACCGGTCAAACCAGCCTCTGCTTGCCTTGAAGACTTCTGGCTCGCCTGAGGTTCCTGGCTGTTCCCGGATGAGGTCTGCGTGCAAGGCCTTGGCCTTCTCACAAATGACGGCCTCAGTCACTGTGTCCCCTGCACGCTGCTTCTCTTCTATCTAGATGAGGAGCAACTTCTCTACCTCCTCCAGAACAGCTGGGCGGTTCTTCACGATCCTGGTGACCTCCCTTGGCTGCATCGGTCGCAAGGATCTTCTCCCTCATCTTCAGGATGGTCCCGATGGTCGATGGGTTCCTGCCGTACTCCCTGGCGAGGTCTGTCACACGCATTCCACCGTCGTGCTTCCAGATGATCTCCTTCTTCATTTCCAGCGTCACTTTCTCCTTCTTCCTCTCGCCGGCCTCCGCAGCAGCAGCAGTCTTCTTGGGTCCCATGGCAGCACAGCTCTTACCTTCGTAAACTCGGGGGGGGGGGGAATCAGCAATTCAAACCCAGAACCAAGTCCTTGAATTCCAAACACCCAACCCAAAATCCAGAAAGCCCAAAAAAGTTTTAAAAGTTTAACTTACGAAATGACTGCAAATCATCAAAGTCTTCAAAATCCTCAAATGGCTGCAAAAGAAGTTTTGGGAAAGCTTTAAAAACCACCAAAGTCTTCAAGAACCTCAACTGTTTCCCCAGCCCCTCCCCAACTGTGGCAAACCCCTCCCCAACTGTTCCCCCATCCACCCAGCACACAGAAATTCAAACCCAGAACTTTTTTTCGGAAAAACAACAACATGGTCCAATGGTCACAGAAAACCATAACTTTTTTTAAAAAACCACACAAGCTCCCAGATTCTTGCAAACCCCTCCCCAGCTGTTCCCCCATCCACCAAGCACACAGAAATTCAAACCCAGAACTTTTTTTCGAAAAAAAATAACATGGCCCAATGGTCACAGAAAACCATAAAAATTCAAAAAAAAAAAAACCCCACACAAGCTTCCAGATTCTTGCAAACCCCTCCCCAGCTGTCCCCCCAGCCACCCAGCACAGAAATTCAAAACCCAGAACTTTTTTCAAAAAAAACCAACATGGCTCAATGGTCACAGAAAACCATAAAAAATTTTTAAAAAACCCCACACAAGCTCCCAGATTCTTGCAAACCCCTCCTGAACTGTCCCCCCAGCCACCCAGCACACAGAAATTCAAAACCCAGAACTTTTTTTCAAAAAAACAACAACATGGCCCAATGGTCACAGAAAATCATAAAAATTCAAAAAAAACCCACATAAGCTCCCAGATTCTTGCAAACCCCTCCTGAACTGTCCCCCCAGCCACCCAGCACAGAAATTCAAAACCCAGAACTTTTTTTTGAAAAAAACCAACATGGCCCAATGGTCACAGAAAACCATAAAAATTCAAAAAAACTACACACAAGCTCCCAGATTCTTGCAAACCCCTCCTGAACTGTTCCCCCAGCCACCCAGCACACAGAAATTCAAAACCCAGAACTTTTTTTCAAAAAAACAACAACATGGCCCAATGGTCACAGAAAATCATAAAAATTCAAAAAAAAAAAACCACATAAGCTCCCAGATTCTTGCAAACCCCTCCTGAACTGTCCCCCCAGCCACCCAGCACACAGAAATTCAAACCCAGAATTTTTTTTCAAAAAACCCCCAACATGGCCCAATGGTCACAGAAAATCATAAAAATGCAGAAAAAAACCACACAAGCTCCCAGATTCTTGCAAACCTCTCCCCAACACCAAGTCCTTGAATTCTAAACACCCCAACCCAAAATCCAAAAACCCCCAAAAAAGTTTTAAAAGTTTAACTTACCAAACAGCTGCAAAGTAAGTTTTGGAAAAGCTTCAAAAATCAGCAAAGTCCTCAAAAACCTCAGAAAAGGCTACCACACCGCGTGCTATGTGTTGCTCCTCGAAGTCAAGTCGCAACTGCACCTCTTCCAGCAATGCACCCTGGGTATTAACGGTTTTACGAAAAAGGAAACAAACTTGCAAGACGTTTTTGTCTTGCGAAGCAAGCCCATAGGGAAATTCGTCTTGCGAAGCACCTCAAAAAACGGAAAACCCTTTCGTCTAGCGAGTTTTTCGTCTCGCGAGGCGTTCGTCTTGCGGGGCACCACTGTACTAGATCTAGGTTTCAAACGGAAGTGATTGAAGGGAAAGTGAAACTACTGAAGGCCGCATACAGCATACTATTAGAATGGGAGACGAAAGATGAAGAGGTAAAATCAGTTATGATTAAATGGGCACAAGATGTAGGTCACAACATTATGATGGAAGATTGGGTTAAATTATGGAAAACTGACTTAAAATTTACAGATTGTTCCCTATTGAAGGAGAATTACATGAAGATGATGTACAGATGGTATACAACACCAGTGCAGTTAGGGAAAATGTACAAAACTAGTTCAAATATATGTTGGAAGTGTAAGGAAAAGGAGGGGACATTTTATCATATGTGGTGGGATTGTAAGGTAATTTAAAAATTTTGGAAAATGATATAAAACAAATTGAAGAAAATGTTCCATTTAACATTTGTTTAAAAACCCGAGGCATTTTTGTTGGGGATTGTAGGGAAAGACCTGCCAAAGAAGTTGAAAAACATCTTCATGTATGCGATAACAGCCGTGAGAGTTCTGGTAGCACAAGGATGGAAGAATGAAGAAACCCCAACTAAAGAATCATGGCAAGAAAAATTGATGGACTATGCAGAACTGGCAAAACTGACATATAAGCTATGGGACAAGGATAACTGTGACTTTAAGGATGAATGGGAACCCTTTACAAAGTATCTGAAGACGCAACAAAGCGAACTGGACTCCTTGGCAGGTTTTGAATAAACATTCACAAACTTTTTATTGATAATAATCAGCTAAATAGTTTGAGGATCTATGCAACTTTGTGACATGCAGAAAACAGCATGAAACCAAAGGACTGGAACTGAGGGTGGGTGGGTTTGGTGTGGGAGGGGGGGGAGGAAAAATGGGGGGGGGACAAGGATGATATGTTTTTGGATAATATGTCTTGTTATAATTTTGAATAAAAAAATAGATCCTTGGGAAACCAAATAATAATAATAATAAATATATTAAACGCGCACTAATATGGGGTACCCCACCTCGCAAATAATCTCTCTCTCTCTCTCTCTCTATATATATATATATATATGGGACGTGCCCTTTAAAAGGCGGAGGAGGGAGGTTCTCCTCGCGTGCTCAGTCGTGCCCATTCGCCGGACGGGAGAGAGAGAGAGAGAGAATTCCCGCGAGTGCGATGTGCGTCATCGGCCGCCGCCGCCGGACACGTGACGCGGCGCCGCGGCTGCGCTCGGTCGCGCCGGGCGGCCCTCGGGCGGGTAGAAATGACGCGGCGACGCGGCTCGCGCGCTGATTGGCGGGCCGCGGCTTCATATTGGTGGGGGAGGGGGGAGGAGTTGGTGGCGGCGGCAGAAGAAGAGAGCGGCAGCATCAGCGGCGGCGCCGGCGGTGCGCGCTGCCCCGCCCCCCGCTCCCCATCCTCCTGCCCGAGGCGTGCGCGAGGCGGCGGCGCGTGGCATCGGGGTCTCCCTCCGGCCTGCGCCTCTTCCTCCCCTCCTCCTCCTCCCTCTTTCCCCTTTCCCCCCTCCTCTCCGCTCCCTGCCAGGCCAAGGCCATGACCGACTTCAAGCTGGGCATCGTGCGGCTCGGCCGGGTGGCCGGCAAGGTAAGCGTGGGGCCCCGTAGGGCGGGGCGGAGTGGGAGAAGTAGCATTTGCGCGTCTGTATGCGGTGTGCGTGTGTTTCCGTGCCCGCGCGTGTTCTGTGTTGGGAGACCCGCGCCCCTTCCTCTATCACATTACCGCCCCCTCGCGCGTCTGACCTGCTCCGTTACGTCACACAGGACCCCTCTGTGACGTCACTGGGTTCATTGTGGTTCTATGAGCCCATTATTAGTATTATTAAAGATAGAAGGATACGGGAGGCTGGTTTTAGTTTAGAGGTCCCTTTTCTCTTTTTTACTCTCTTTGCATCTATCCCTGTAGAGGGGTAATGAGCTGTTCTGTGGAGCACTTCCCGCTGGTGGACCTCAAATGGGGAGATTTCTTTCTTTTTATATCCTCCGCATTCAGGCTATAAAGGGGCCCATAGCTCACTGGCAGAGCACATGGAGGTGGCATCTGCAGTTTCAAAGGGTTACATAGCAAGTGTTCTGAGAGGTTTCTTTCTGCTTTGGAGTGTGCCTACTGGTTAGACTAGGTGATGCTGACAGATTTATAGTCTGACCTGATCCTAAGTAGCTTCCTATTTTCTTGTGCAGATTTGATACATATTTATTGATACATATTTGTTGTAACTTTCTTTTGTTGTTGTGCTTTTCTGTTTTTGTTTTTTGGAATAAGCATGGACCACAAAGGATGTGTACCAATATTTGGTCCAATGTCTTGCTTTACAGGTTGTTTGGGTTAAGTTTTGTATGTTAATCTGTTATAGCAAAAACTGAAACACAAAACTGCCCATTAAAGGCTAACTGATTTGTGTGGTATAATCTATATTGGGCCAGAGCTGCCCCTCTCAGTTGCAGATTTTGGTCTCTGAGCAAGAACTTGCATTTTACAGTTCTTTCTTCCTCTCCTGTCCTACTTCCAAAGGCAAGAGAAAGGCAATACACCCCTTTCTGGCATTTGGACTTCCCAGAAGGCTTGTGGACACAATGGTAGGTAGAGATCCCAGAATGCTCAAGGCTAACCCTGGAGCAGCTTTCCCCTGGTTTAGACAAGTGTGCGAAGTATGCCCAGTCAGATTAATGACTTATTTAAGGTGTAAAACTTCTCTTTTCAGTGTAAGATGTGCCCTGGAGTAGCTTAAATTGTTGGTTTGCTGAAATTAATGAAGAGTGCCTTGCTAGGTATTGGAAAAGTATCCGCACTATAAAGTATTTAATTACCCTTCCTTTTTTATTCTAGACAAAGTACACACTGATTGACGAGCAAGACATTCCACTTGTGGAGAGTTACTCTTTTGAGGTAAGAACCATGTTATCTACCTTATTTCCACATTCCAAGTGTTGAACTCAAACTCCCATCAGGTCCAGTTAGCATATTCAATGGCTGAAGAGCATTGGGAGGACCACATGTCAGCTATTATTCCTCTTGATCAGGGATGGGGAACCTGTGGCTCTCCATATGAACCCTGACCTGACATGGCCAGTAATTAGGGTAGATCAAAAACAGGCAGGTTGACTGTATAATGAACCTGCTTTAAGCAAACTCATGAAAGCCAGTGGTCTCATATACAGTAATGACTATCTGAATAAGTTGGCAGAGAGAGAAGAGGAGGCATTTTCCCTTGAAACAGCATGTGGGTCATAAAAAGACTCAGCCCGATCCAGACATCTGGATTTGGGAAAGGACTTGTATGAAAAGTACCAAGTTCTCCAAAGACTCAAACTGTTCTCTGAAGTAGGATAGCCAGGCAAGTTGTCCTTCACTTGCAGAATCAGGAGTTGCTTTACTTTAGAATGAATTTTCTTTTATATAGGCTTCATGTATTTTTAGATTGGATTTTGCAGAGCTTAATAAAAAATGTATTGATCTTGGAAAAGGGGCCGATTTGAAATACACTGACATTACACTTTCACCCATTCATTTACCTGATATCAACAGGTTCTGCACAAGCTTTTGAGGTGTCTGGGGAAAAATTAGAGACTCGACATGGTTTATATATATCCTCAGGCTCACTGAACAAGAAGGCTCTGATCTTATATAGAGTGTCTGTTAACTCACCACAGAGTGACTCAAGCACAGAAACTGGGTTCCTGGGGCAGAGCATGCATCTCATCTGACATTTCCCATGTCCATTATTGACCCACTTTCTCTCGTCTGATATAGACCTGACTGATTTTGAACTTTAGAGGCTCTACTCAGAGTACCTCTGCCTTCAGATGTTTGTTGACTGGGAACAGAGTCCCTTGTCTGGTAGCACCCTTTTTCTGAAACATTTTCCCTAGTCATAATTTGCATAGCACCATCATTTAATATCTTTTATGTGACAAGAGAAAACTTTTATTAACCCAAATGTTTAATATTTTGCCATTTATTTGTTTTTTAACATTTCTGTTACTTGGGTTGCAGTTTTCTGTTTTAATGACTGTTACGTTTCTGTCCATTAATAGTTGTACTTACATTTTACTGTGTTTTGTATTTGAAGCTGCTATGATGATTAGATGAGCATACAAATATTTTAAACAAAAAGTATGAATAGATGTGTTCTCTGTCTTTGGCCAGGCTCGAATGGAGGTCGACGCAGATGGAAATGGTGCTAGAATATTTGCCTTTGCGTTTGACAAAAACCGAGGAAGAGGCTTTGGACGCCTGCTGCACGAGTTACTGTGGTAGGTATCATTATGCAGGGGATAACATAACTGCAGGTTTCCAGACTGCTGAGGCATGTGTATGCATAGTCTTTGGAGATGGACACTATAATGGCAACTCTCACGTGTCAGGGTAAGCCATAAGCCGTGGTTTGCTGTGCATGAGCAGATAGCGTCTGTCTTACCTCTCCCCATTCATGGTGGGAAGAAAGAAACCACAATCCCTGTCTTAGCATTGTGTCCAAACCAGGGGTTGTGGTTTGCTTTTCTCCTGACAACCCACAGTGTGTAGCCAATGTTTCTTTTTACGATACGATATCTTTATTGTCATTGTCCCATGCAGAACAATGAAATTGAAAAACTACATAAAACTACATAAAACATTCAAAAACACCTAAAAACTCTGAAACCCCATTTTAAAATACACTATACTATAAAGACCCCTTATGCTGCGTTTAGAACCAGAATTGCATTTGCGTAGAAACTGTTTCTCAGGCAGCTAGTCCTGGCCTTTATAACCCTATACCTTCTTCCAGAAGGCAGAAGCTGAAAGAGATCATTTCCAGGGTGCGTACTATCCTGCGCTATCTCTGCCGCTTTCTTATGGCACCTGGCAGCATAGATTTGATCTAAGGTGGGAAGAATGCACCCAATAATTTTCTCTGCAGTCTTTACAACCCTGGATAGCATTGTTTTTTCCCTGGCCATGCAGCTCCCAAACCACACACACAGACCATAAGTTAACACGCTCTCCACAGTGCAATGGTAGCTTTCTGATTGTGATTTGCTTGTGATCTGATTGTGATTTTAGCTTTCTGATTCTGATTTGTTGGAGGTGAAACAAACCATAGTCCCTACTTTGGACACATCTTCTAAACCCAAGGGATCATGGTTTGTTTTCTTCTAGTAGGGTCAGAGGGGAGACAAATACATTCACAGTAAACCATTAGCTAAGGTATACTGTGATGTACAAACTGAGCCACCATGTAAAAGGAAAGTGGGCTGTGTTGTGTGTTAAAGTATCTTTACCCCCTCCCTTTTTCTCTCTATAATTTGAACATGCAAAACTGCCATGTATTTAGATCTAGGTTGATCCATCTAGCTCTGTGCTGTCTATGCTGACTGACTGACTGACTGACAGCAGCAGCAGCTTTCCTGGGTTTCAGGCAGGGGACATTCCTGGTCCTACTTGGAAATCCTGGAGATTGAACATGGGACCTTCTGCATGCAAAATGCTCCAACCCATCCAAGTGCCACAGGGCTACCCACAACTTGAAGCCAGGGTTCCAATATCGAGAGACTCTACTGCTGAGCTACAATCCTTTCCCTTTAACAGCTTGGTTGACTTAAAAGAAAAAAGAATTTGCCTGCTACCTAGAAGATGCCAGGTGTATTTCTAAGGCATTTCCCCTGATCACCACCCAATTTACAGTGGTACCTTGGGTTACAGACGCTTCAGGTTACAGACTCCGCTAACCCAGAAATAGTACCTTGGGTTAAGAACGTTGCTTCAGGATGAGAACAGAAATCATTCAGCAGCGGTGCGGTGGCAGCAGGAGGCCCCATTAGCTAAAGTGGTGCTTCAGGTTAAGAACAGTTTCAGGTTAAGAACGGACCTCCGGAACGAATTAAGTTCTTAACCCAAGGTACCACTGTATCTCTAATTGCAGGTATGCCTGCAGAAGGTCATCAGCAGAAGATCTTAAGAACTGGACAGGGGGGTGGGTGTCCTTTATGCCTTGGGTCCTAAGCCGTGTAAGGTTTTAAATTTTCAGACCCAGCACCTTGAAGTCAAAGTAAGCTTGTTAAGCTCTTTTGAGATGTGTTGTCTCCAGTGACCTGCTCTGGTTAGAACCCTGGTAGCAGCTCTTTGAGCGTGTTGGAGTTTCCATACTGCCTTTCAAGGGCATCCCATGATGTATTATAGGAGTCCAAGCAACAAGAAGCATCTGAATGCTTCCTTTCAGGAATTGCAGGTGGCTCGTCTTCTCTTTCAGGGAGAGGCATAGGGGGGGCATCGCCCCTGGCTTTCAAGTCGTGCATCTGAATGCAGTGACAGTGGACAATCGTCTAGACAACCTGCGATTGGTTCCATGGGGATGGAGGCCCAAAGCCGAAGAAATCTCTAGTAAACAAAGGTAAATTCTCAACAACAATATCACAGGCAAGAGGGACAAAAGGGGCTGGAAGTCAAACAACCCCAGAACTTGTTTTTTGGCATAACCCCTTGATGATTTTTTTTATGTGTGTTTCTTTGCATCTGAAGAAACTGTGGTGCTAAGTTCTCTCTGACCTGGCCATAGAGGGGAGGATATGTCTCCCATCCTAGGTTATTTATTCTACTCACGCAGCAACAATTCTCAGGAATTCCCCTGAATGAGGAATCAGTTGTTAAACTACTATGGTAATTGTATGCCTGCTAGCGAGAACAGGGGCCTTATAACAACTTTCAGCACCCTTAACAAGCTAAAGTTTCCATAATTCTTTAGGGGAGGACATATCTGTTTAAGGCTGTATCAGAGTACTTTAAAGGTATGTTGTGATTGTGGCTACTGTCAACTCTCTGCTTTGAGAGGGTTGGAGTTTTAACATGTTGCAACGGTGCAGCACAAGCTTGCTGCGGAAATATTTAATTTGCTGTTTTTTCTTGAAGGGAACAAAGCTTATACTGGCTGGCGATCCAGCAGCTTCCCACAGACCCCATAGAGGAACAGTTTCCGGTGCTGAATGTGACACGCTATTATAACGCTAATGGGGATGTTGTGGAAGAAGAGGAGAGTTCGTGCACATACTATGAATGTCACTACCCTCCCTGCACAGTGATTGAGAAACAGGTGCGTTCAAAACCAGAAGCAAGTCATGGATAAGACCGTCCTTGTTCTAGGCTGGCTGCTGCAAGTTCACCCTCTTCAGTGTGGTTGCTTCTTTTTAAAAAATCAAAAGTCCTTAGGCACAGCTAGTGTGTTCTTTGCACCCCCTGCAAGGAATTTCACTGCACCGTTTTTAGCCTAAATAGTTATCCTGGCCAGCGGCTTCCAAGCTTCAGACACGTGTCTCTCTCAATGGTGTTCTGTGAAGTACAACTGACTTTGTGCTACCATTCTATTTGGATAACTTCACCCTACCTCTCGGTGTGGAAAAGTCAGTGTTGCCCATAGGCCAAACCCCTCTTTTCCTAGCCCACTTTTTCTTAGGACAGGGTCATGGGGAAACAAGATCAGAATGAACAGCTCTGGTTTTAAACCTCACTGAAGTAACTTTGTTGTATAGAAGGATGGATAGAAGTCACCCGAAAAGATAACCTGTACAAAGGGAATCTGTTCCTTTGATGACAGTTTTGGATGCTTTTGTGGAGGAAAATATGTAAATAGGTCTGTGAATATAGAAGGGTCTCCAACTCAGCAGGAGAGCATCGGTTTTGAGTCCCAGGTTCAGTCTCTTGCTAGAGCTGCGAAAGATCCCTGCTCAAAACTTTGGAGCACTTCTTCTGTGCAACATAGGTGGTACACTGAACTGGGCCATACTAGTCTGATTTGGTGTCAGGTAGTGCTCTATGTTCCAAAGCCATAGTTATAAACCCAGGGGTGGGGAACTGCAGCTCGAAACTCCCTCAGCCCCAGCCAGCCTGGCCAGTGCAGGAGGTGGAGGTGGCGGGTGGCACAGTTCCCTATCCTTGTTGTAGACCATGAGGGAAAGAAATTGAGAGTGCAGTCCTGTACATGTTTACTCATTCCCATTGAATTCAGAATGTCTAAGATTGGGTGGGGGTGGAGAAAAAGAAGATGATACTCATAATGAGACCTTCAGGTTCATAAACAAGAGAAGTGCACCAGTGGGGGCTGGATAATATTTTATCCACAATGAAAACCAAGGCAGCATTTTTGTAGGGTTCCCAGGCTGTTCTACCCAGATCCTGACCAGGCCTGCTTTAGTTCCTACAAAGATTGCCCTGGGACTGGCCACCTTAGGACCCTTTTGGTTGGCTTGCTTTTGTGGGGGATGGTTTTCTTTCTCTAGGGGCCTTGAAAAGGGATACTGATTTTTGTCCCGTACTCCTCTCTCCAGTTACGTGAATTTAACATCTGTGGGCGGTGCCAGGTCGCACGGTACTGCGGCTCGCAGTGCCAGCAGAAAGACTGGCCGGCCCACAAGAAGCACTGTCGGGAGAAGAAGCGAGTCTTCCAGCAAGAGCTTGGACCAGAACGATGACCAGCTGGCTGAGGCCTTAGCCCCACAGGGCACCTTCCCAGAAGGTTAAGGAGGAGGTGCCCACTTTGCACGAACTGCTCACTTGAAGCCAGAGGCACTGACAAAAAGGAGAGAGAGAGAGGAGAAATTTTTTTTTTATATTTGGAAAGACAAACCAATCCCTGTGATGCTTGAGGAAAGGGACTGACTCTTCCCTTCCAGTGTTAAAAAAAGAAAACGTCTGAAGCAAAAAAAAAGACTACTGGGGAAGCTCTCCTGCTTGGAAGCTTTCTGTTATTTATATGTTAATATGTTTGTAAAGTTGTGTACAGAGTTTTTGGTTTTTTTGTGTTAGAAGTTCTCTTGCATAGGACTCATTTACTGTAATGTTCAAGTGAGAACACATTGTTGGTTGAAATAACTGTCCAGTAGCAAAAAGAGAAACAAAAAAAAAGCTTTTCCTCCCCCTGTGGCTAGGAGAAGGCCTGGGGAGCTAGCTCAGAACATCAGCAGTTAAATCTGAACAACTCTGCATGGAAAGTTGTGTTTTCAAGTAAAGGATTGGAATGGATTGGCTGCCTTTTTTGCTCTTTTAAACACTTGAGCAGCTGTGAATGATTGTCCACCACTATCAACATCATGTTGCTGGTCTGTCCCCCCACCCCACCCCATGAGTGATACTTTCCTCTGAAGATTGCAAAAGCCGCTGAGCTGCTTAGCTGCTTCCTATCACTGTTCTTCCCATCTGTTTGTAGAGGCAACCATGCCCCCCCCCCCGCCTCCTGGTTGTCATAGTTCCTAATGATATTTCCAACACTCCACAAGGAACCATGGGCAGTAAGGTAAAGGTGCAAGCAGGCTTCCATGAGCAGAGGTTTGGGATTGGTGACTGATGACCCCGTTTCTCATTGAAAGGCGTACAGTCATGGGAAAGTCTATATTGGTCCTCCCCTGCCCTTTTGTCCTGCTGTAATCTTTTAAGATGAACAAGGAATAGTTTCTTATTGCAGCATCTATGTGCCAAACCATGACTCTGCCGTACTCTTGCAGACCTACTTGGTGGCTGCACCTCCACATCTCTCCTCTGTCCCCCCACCCCCACCCCGAGTTTAGGGATAGGGAATCTGCCCTTCCAGATGTAGTTGGACTCATCAGCTTCAATCAGCATAGTTGGGGATGATGGGAGTTGTAGCCCAACAACGTTTGGAAGGCAACAGATTCCTCATTCCTGCCTCTGGAGACCTAAACCTTTTAAAAGTAGTGTTAAGACTTTTTCTTTAAGGCAAACTTGCTTTCAGTAGTCTAAGTAGGTAGAATAATAAGCTGTGTTTTCTCTGAGACAGTCCAGTGGTCCAGTGAAGGGATGCCACTACATTTCCCAAAGCAAGGTATTTTAAAGTTACAAAAACTAAGTGACTCTGCACGTATCTATGTGGGGAACTCCATGAGACACTTAAAACCAGGTGTCTGTGTGACAGGTTCTATTTATGCCCATACCAATATATGGCTCAGAATTGGGGGTGGGTGGAAGAATGTAATTGTTTACCACCATCAGCAGTAAGTGGAAACAGACCTGATATTTGACCCTTAGTGCAAGGTGGACTTGATTTCTTGTGTGCAAACATAGAAGACCCTGTCCATGCAAATCATGGGGAGAGCATGGTTCCTGTTGAGACTGCCTCCACCCAGCCACAATGAGCCCATGTGTTTCTGTTTGCTATCTGGATCCAAGGCAGGTAAGTCCAGGTAGGCCAGTTTCTAAGTCCAGAGTAGGAACCTATCCTTTTCATCTATCTATAGTGTAGGGATCAGTAACTGAAAAACCTGTCACCAATTCAGTCTCCATGAACAGTACCTTGTGGCCCTCCTAGCAGCAACCTGGATGTTAGACATGTGGATGCAGTGACAACTAGGAGGGTTTTTGGCATTTCACTGTGGGCTGGGGTGGTGGTGGCATAGACGTGTGACCCACCAATAAAAGTACAGTGGTACCTTGGGTTAAGAACTTTATTCGTTCCGGAGGTCCGTTCTTAACCTGAAACTGTTCTTAACCTGAAGCACCACTTTAGCTAATGGGGCCTCCTGCTGCCGCTGTGCCGCCGGAGCACAATTTCTGTTCTCATCCTGAAGCAAAGTTCTTAACCTGAGGTACTATTTCTGGGTTAGCGGAGTCTGTAACCTGAAGCGTCTGTAATCTGAGGTACCACTGTAGTTGGTAGGCAGGTCTGTACTGCAACCTTAGCAGAGTGGTTTGTAGGCAGCTTTCCATGATGATGCATCTTCTAGCCGTTGTGGACTAGAGCTTAAATCAACTGAGCCCTGCCAGCTGGGGCTGATGGGTGTTGTAGTCCAAAGCAGCTGGAGGGCATGAGATTAAGAGCATAGGAAGAGACTGCTGGATCAGGTCAGTGACCCATCTACTCCAGCATCCTGTTCTCAAAGTGGCCAACCTGATGCAAGCGGGACTCAAATACAAAAGCACTCTACCCACCTTTGGTTTCCACCAGCTGGTATTCAGAAGCCTTCCCGCCTTTGACAGCAGGCAGAGCATAGAGGCATTGTGGCTAGTAGCCATCAATAGCCGCCTCTGTGAATTTGTCTCTAATCACATTCAATTGGTGGCCATCACTGCCTTCTGCGGAATCAATGTTGTGGAACGCTAGTTTAGGCACTCCTGACAGTGGCCAATATTTCTCTGCCCTGAAGCGCCCCCAATTTGAGCCTATTTTTCAAGACTTATCAGTCAAAGGAAATCATTGCTTCTTGGGTATACTTGAATCTGGCCAGTTATTTCTGTGTTTTGCCTGTAGCTATACTGAACAAGGGAAATGCGTCGCTTTTCTCTCCCACCTTTTAGCAAAGGGATACTTGAGTGGCTAACAGAAGAGCAGGATAAGCAGAGAAAAGAACAGCTGCAGCTATCAAAACTCAAAATACGAACAAGAGAGTTCTGAAGTCAATACCTTTTTGTTTTCAGTGCATCCTCCCATACAACTGTATTTAGTATATAAACATCATTGTCTCTTCCATCTCATTTTAAAATTGTTCCACATAGGCTTTGTGCCTTCCTCGCAGGTGCCTTCATATCTACGCTTCCAAGCAGCAGTTGTTTGCTCCACCTCATATGTACATAAGCCAATCTTTATTGATTGACCAACTTATGGTTGTTTGTTGAATTTTGTGTTAAAGAGACTGAAAAGAGGCTTGTGTTAAGGGTGTGGCATTTCTGCATTTGTGAACTGGTGTATTTAATGCAACCTTTGCCAACCTGGGAGTTGTAGTCCAAAATGTACTAAGAGGGCGCCATGTTTGCAAAAGCTGATTGGTCTTTACCTGTGCTCCTTGTATAACGTGCATCACCTTCTTTCTGCCCCATGCCTGTTGGTCGGTAGGGAATGGGTTTCTCCTTTTGCATGTGTATTTTAAAGCACCTACAACCACCACCGCTACAAATCTGCTAAGCACTCACACTTGCCTTGTTTAGTTTGAACAGTTCTGCTGCCTGAATTCTTCCCATCCAAAAAATGTCCCCATGGGACTGTTTCCTCACACAATAGATTTAGGAAGTTTTTTGTATGCATGTTCTAGTTACATGTGAAAGCAGCTCCACCCTGAAACATGGTTTTTATAGTTTTGGTTCATAGGATTCCTCTCCCCGTGCCCCTACAGCTCCTCTAAATTTTTAGGATTTGTGGCCAGTGTGGTGTAGTGGTTAGAGTGTTGGGCTAGGACCTGGGAGATCAGGGTTGAAATCCCCACAGTGGATGTCACAGTCACTGCCTCTCAGCTAATCTACCTCACAGGGTGGTTGTGTGGGGATTAAAGGAAGAAAAGGAAAGCCATGTAATGCCACCCTTCACTCCTTGGAGAAAAGGTGGGATATAAATGCAATACAGTTATAGAAGCCATAAGTAAGCCACTGAGCAATTCAGGTGAACACAGTAAGTACGGTACCATATGAAAATTAATATGTGGATTTGCTCATGCAAAGCAGGCATTGTCCTGATCCACTTTTGATCTGATTTGATCACACAAAACAATGTGAATATTTACCTATTCACCATATTTACACAGTGCCAGTGTGGTTAGAGTGTCAGACTAAACCCGGACTAGGGTTAGAATCCCCACTCAGTCATAAAGCTCACTCTGGGGTCACAGTCACTGCCTCTCAGCCTAATTTATCTCACAGGGTTGCTGCATGGGGATTAAATGAGGAAGGGGAGAGCCATGTACACCACCTTGAGCTCCTTGGAGAAAGGGGGGGGAGTATAAATGCAATCAATCAAATTAAATTGTCTGTGACATTATTTGAAATTAATGGGGAGTGGAAGACTCCTGAAACATTTCACGGATGGGCTGAAGAAGCCGAGACACCGAAACTGTCCAAAATAAACAAGACCCATTGAAACAGGTGGGAGATGTGGCTCTAAAATGTCATCACATTGATTTCCACAAAAATGGAAAAATGAACATCCCCCCCCCCCCGTTATAACGTAGGGAAAACCATCTTAATGATAAAACTTACAGTATGAGAGAAACACAATAGATAATAATAAAACAAATTTATTGAGAGGTTGCATTTGTGTTTTACATTTTTTGAATGCTAATCCTCTAATCTATTCACCATACTTTAGAGTTTGGGTTATGTTTGTTAATTTTTTTCTTGCTTTGCTGTCCTTTTCTCCTACATAATGTCATTTATTTCCCTCCTTTTCCACATTGGCCACCCGGGGATCGTCAAAATGAAGGCGTTGGCTCGGTGTTGCATCTGGTGGCCTAACATGGACAATGCCATCACTTTGGGGGTTGCCTCCTGTCAAGCATGCCAAGAGTCGAGACCTGCACCTCCGGCAACTAAGGGCAACACCTGGGAGATGCCCAAGGCACCATGGTCGAGGGTGCACATCGATCTTGCCAGCCCCTTTCCTGGCCGGACTTTTATGGCCGAGTGGTGGACGCTTATTCCAAATGGCTGGCAGTGGCCCTGATGCCCTCCACCACTACCGAAGCCGTCATCCGGGTGCTGCGGGGCCTCTTTGCAACTCATGGGTGTCCTGATGTCCTTGTCTTGGACAACGGACCTCAGTTCACGTTAGGCACCTTTGAAAGATCGCTCTTGGGGCTGGGCATCCACCATGCCCTCATGGCAGCATTTCACCCGGCCAGCAATGGGCAGACAGAATGGTGTGCTCAGCAAAAGAGGCACTGGTGCGCCTAGAACAGAGGGACTGGCACGAGCGGGTCACTGAATACTTGCTTGTGCAGCACATCACCCCTCATGTAGCCACAGGGCAGAGCCCAACTGAACTGCTCATGGGCTTCCGGTCTCCACTTGACCAGCTGCATCTGAACTTTGGTATGGCCGAGCCCTCGGGCTGTACTAACATGCCATGGTCCTTTATTCCGGGGAATCAGGTTTTTGCCTGGAACTTTGTGGGGGATATTCCTTGGGTGCCAGCCACGGTAGTGGGAGTCACGGGGCCCTGTTCGTACCAGGTGGCACTCCAGAACGGACACCTGTGGCGCCGGGACATAGACCAGCTAAGGCACAGGGTTGGGGATTTGGACATTACCACTGTGCCCCCAACTGTGGCTCCAGCTAATGGAAGGTGAGGCTCCACTTACATCTTCCTCACAAACTGAGGGCATAGAGCTGAGCCAAGCCATTTTGGTGGGTCTGCCTGGCTCTCCAGAGATTCGTACCACCGCCGTGCCTGACCGTCCACCGAGTCCGCTTGTGGCAGTTCCTTCAACAGCAGCAGAGCCAGGGAACTTGGGCTCAATGCCACATTTGGTTGCACCACAGTTACAGCCAGAATCGGGCGGCCACCCTTACTCTGGTACTGGCCCTTGGTGGTCCGACAGGGTTTACAAGCGCCCAGCTTATTTAAAAGACTTATGTTCACCAGACCATCTTCACATGTAAAGCTATATGATGAATAGGGTCAATTAATATGCTTATGTGCCTTAAACCAATAAGGGTATTGCTGTATGTAATGGAACCACTATGATTGTAACTAATGCCTTATCTCGGTGGGGAGGGGTGTTATGTATTGAAGTTCTCACCCTGGCCACCAGGGGTATTGTGCATGTATACAGTTTTCACTCAGGTCCACATCAGTTAATTTAGGCGGGAAACCCTGGGTTGTTGTTACAATGTTGACAGCTGGCTGCCTATAAAAGCAGGCCAGCTGAACTGTTTGCTGTTCAGTTCAGTTCCAGCTTACTTATAAAGAACTACTTGGAGAAATCTCTGTGTCATCTGCTATGTCCACCCACTATTTAATATAACTTGCTTTATTTTTTCTTGATGAAAGATGTATAACAGTCTTGGCTGCAAAGTACAATAATATATTAATAAAATTATAAACACATACACACAACAATATATAAACATACTGGAACATTGATTTCCAACAAGCCTACACCATGCAGAAAAAGTCTGTGGAGGGGGGAAGTTCTAGTGGGGTGGCTCCCATGCCCCATTTGAGCTTCCCAACGTGGAGCACGTGAAATATGGCCCTTTTATTGCTTCTATCCTTTTTATTTTAAAAATATTTTTATTGATTTTTTTAAATGAAAATCTAACAATTAAAGATGCAGCTCACTCATAAAGTTCAAGAATCTGCAGTAGAAAAATATCAGACCCTCCAAATGTCCCTATTTTCCAAGGACAGTCCCAAATTTACAGAAGATGTCCCTGTTTCTGATTTGACCTCAGAATGTCCCGCTTTTCCTTAGGACTTCCCTATTTTCATTGGACAAATGTTGGAAGGTATGGTAGGATGTCCCTATTTTCATCAGAGAAATGTTGCACGATATCGAGTTATCTGACCCTCAAGCCATCTAAAGGCAGTCCTGTATAGGGATTTTTTAAAAAATGTTTAATGTTTTTTTATTGTGTGTGTGTGTGTGTGTGTCTTGGAAGCCTCCCAGAGTGGCTGGGGCAACCCAGTCAGATGTGTGGAGTATATATAGTAAAATTATTATTATGGAATAGGATGTCCCTACTTTCATTGAAGAAATGTTGGAGGGTATGAAATATGCAGTAAAACAAAAGAATGGTCAGGGTTGGTCGGGGGGAAGGGTCCAATTAGAAGCAAATTAGAAGCACATTTATATATTAGCAAGAAGTAGATGCCATGTTTTGAGTTCAAACATTGGTGTATACAGAGAGGGATATCTGGCGAGATGTGGGATTTTCATCTGTACTGTATTTCCATTCAGTCAGCAGTAGACTTCTGAATGATAGATGTGGACTCTAAATTGTGCGAGTCATCTGCTATACATTCTGTACACTTAATTTGACATCCTGCCATATGACAAAAAAATTGTGTCCTTTTGTCCTCCTGCTACTCTTTAAACAGGCAGGTTTCCCCCCCCCCCCATAGGGTTATTCCCCACACTTCACTGTGCCATGTTTGAGGGTTGTCACAATAAAACGGCCGCTCTCTGACCAAACTGGCTGGCAGTGCTCCAGGTGCCACATCATACCCATTTCCCACATTGGCTTAGTACTTGGTCGCTTCGGGCGGGCAGCGCCATCACTTGGGGAACTCCCTGCCTTTTGAGATCAGGCAACCTTCGCTCTTCGCGTTTCTTCGGCGCCTCTCCCTGTTGAGGCAATACCTTCCCCAGTCTCTTAAAAAGTTGGCGCGAGTTTTTAACGTGTTGCACTGTTGTCTGCGTTAACTAGGGTTGTGAATTTTTTTCTCGATTCTCTGCCGTTTCACCTTTTTGCAAACCGCTTTGAGGGATTATTTTTGTGTAAAAAAACGACAACACAATCATGCGGTGCATTCAATTTTATTAAACAAACAAACAATAAAACAATACAAATAAAAAAGAATTGTTTTAAATGTTGAAACCCGCCCTAGGGGCCTTAGGGTTAAGGACGGAAAATAACAACAACATCGGTGGTGGTGGTGACGATGGTGGAGAGAAAGGCGGCCCAAGTAGCCGAGCGAGTGAGCCCTCCTCACAATGGCCACCTTTCTAGACCGAGGGAGAGGAGGAGGAGGAGACGCTTCAGGTCGTCTCAGGCCTGGAGAGGAGGAGGGAAAGGCCGAGGGGGCGGCGGCAGCGAGCGATCGTCCTGACCCGGCCTCGCCTTCCCTTCCCCGCCGCCGCCTCGCCTCATTCACTCCCCCTCAGAGGCGGGGAGAAGATTGTGGGGTGGCTGCCGCGTTTCCGCTTCGCCTCCGTCGGGAATCGGGACGGCCGTGAGGTGGGACATGCTGTGGTGCTGATGGGGAGGCTGAGAGGGGCTTCTTCACCCTCGACCCACGGATAGCCTGCGTGGTTTTTTTGTGGGGAAACGGGGTGGGGGTGGAGGATTAAGAGACGGGCCATCCCACCCCCACCCCTGCACACCTTATGTGGGGCTTTCTTGATGTCTAGTGTGTGCGGGGTGTGTGTGTTATAGTTTTTGTTTGTTACCACGTTATGTATTTTTGTGTTTTAATATTCCCTGTATTCCTCGGATGAAGGGCAGTCTAGAAATGTCATAAGTAAAAATAAAATTGTGCGGGGCTCTGCCGCGTGAGGAGTGCGTTGAAAGAAGGGGAGTTTTAAAGCCTCTTTCTCCTGGATTCCAGGGTGTCTGAAGTAGTTGTATGTGTGTTTGTGTGTGAAGGATTAAGGAGTGTGTGGCCCCCCCCCCCGCTTCACACCCATTATCCATGGGGCTTTATTTATTCATAGCATAGGGTTCTGCTGTGCTAGGGTGGATTAGGAGAGGGACTTTGCAAGTCCTCGTGGGTTTGAGGGCGACTGTCAAGTAGTTTGTGTGAGTGTGTGTGGGATTAATTAGGGGACCCCACCCTTCCAAACACAACTTTCCCACCCACAATATTTCAAGCTTCTTTATGCCCGACAGATGGGGGGTCTACTGTGTTGAGGTAGGTTAAAATAGGGAGATTGTAAATCCTCACGCCCTCCAGGAGATGGCTTTGAGGGTGACTGTGAGATAGTTTGTGGGGTGGGGGAGTATTAATTTTCTTTTGTTGGGGGGGGAGGAGTGTTCAGAAGGGGACAGAGCCTCCTTCTGAGTGCCTCTTCTTCCAAACATACTCATATAACTTTACAGTTGCCCTCAATCTATAGTCTGCAGGTTGTGGAGGATACATAGGTGTGTGTGTGTGGGGGGGGGTGTCTCCCTCTTTTAACCTGTTGCTGTTGGGGATAGAATGAGTTAAAAAGAGGGACTTCTCCCAACCACCTGGAGATAGATTATATGTAAAGTGTGAAGTTGATGCATGATGTGTAAAGTGTGAAGTTGATGCACAATTTGGAATGTCAGGGTTGCTGATTCTGCTTTTCTTGTGCTTCCCTTCCTTCCAGACCAGGATGAGTGTCCACTAACATGGCTCTGCAGTGTAAGATTCAGACCTTGCAGGTGGTTGACACAGAATACAGTGCTGATGCCGTAGAGTGGTGCCCTGTGGAGGGCTGGCACAGCATCCTGGCATGTGGCACCTACCAACTCAAGAAACCTGACAGCAGTGTGAGTGGCCCTTTCTGGTGTTGCCTATGCAGTGAAAAGAGCTCCAGCAGTTTCAAGTTAACAGTTACTTGAAGCATATTTTGGGGTTGTTGTTAAGGTGCTTTGATGTTAAGGCTTAGGATGGATTGTCTATAACTTGTTTTCTCATTCTTCCCACTTTTGGCTCATCCACCTCAACTCCATGCAGAATGAAAAGTTGATTTTGCTTTCATACAGCAGTATTGGGGAACCTTTGGCTCTCCGATATGTTGCTGAACTACAGATTCCAGCAGCCCTAGCAAATGTGGCGAGGGATGATGGGAACTGCAGTTCAGCAACATTTGGTGGGCCAGATATTTCCTATGCCTGGGATGCTGTCCTTCTGATTCAAAACCTTGCTTGGGTCAAAACCCCATTTATAATCCAACACTACTAAATAGTCCAACAAGAACATCAGATACTACAGGATTAAACTAGCGTACCTGCTGCTGTATTGTTTTAAACAGGATCCAGCTAGATAAAATACTGTAATTTTGAAGATAACCAACCACTCAAAACACATTAAGATTGCAGCTTAAGGTGCTCTTAAGCAAACCATTCTTCTTTCATCCCCTCTTGAATAAGAATATGTGTGATATTGAAGTTTCTGTTGCAGGGATTAATGAGATAATATTGAGATAATGTACAAGAAAAGACTTGAACACTGTAGATATGCTAAGTTTTAATCATTTTGACAGGAAGTGTATAGCAGTAGTAGTTTTTATTCAGGCTAGAATAAAATTGGTTTTCTATCTCAATTGGTTTTCCATATCTTGGCTTGTCCCAAATAACTCCCAAATGAGTTTAAGTGAGCTGTTCACCTCTCCTTCCCACCCAGGCATGACAGTGGCCTATGTCTTCTTTAGCAGAGGTGACAAGAGCAATGGGGCAAACTTCCTGAGGGGACTGATGCACAGGAATTTCTTATGTTCTCTAGCTGTGCAGTTGACGGGTAGTTCAGGGACAGCAGGTAGTTGAATGTCTCAAAGGCAATGTCTCAAAGTAATAGTTTTTGATTTTGCTTCCCATTGCAGGCTGGTGAGAGCCCTGAAGGGAACAATGAGCCCCATGTGCGCCTGGGCCGCCTCTACCTGTATTACTTTGGAGAACAAATTTTCACACCACTGACTGAGCTCCAAAGGCTGGAAATGGCTGCCCTGCTGGACATTAAATGGTAATGCTGGAGACAAAGACCAGACCAACACCTAAGCAGTTCTTCCTCATGTTGTTTGGTAGCACATGCAGGGCTGTCTTAAGCATATCCAGCACCGTGGTGCAAAGCTTCCTCCAGCACCCCCCATTTCCCATAATTTTTTAGGGAGGACAGCACTGCTGGCAGGGCTGGAGGAGGCGGGCAGCGGCTGGAGGGCAGCTCCTCTGGTGGGAAAGAGGCGGAGGCTGGACACGGCGCCTCCCGGCTCAGCTGTCTGCTTTGTGCCACAGTGGCCACAGCAGACGGAGGCTCTGGGCACAGCACTGCTTTGGCGTGGCATGGCGGAGGCGGGTGAGGGTGGTGAGCCGATGCTGGGGGCCACTGCATCCACCCTCCACCACTTCCCTGGTGCCCTCCAGAATGTGGTGCCCTGGCGCCCCACGCCACTAGCCTCTATGGGTAAGATGCCCCTGAGCATATGCAAAGAGTTTTTTTTCCCTTGGAGGGGAAATGACAACTTTCCACTAAGGGCACTATACCCTTCACCAGCACTGGATTTGTGGAGAAAGTGTTGGATGTGGGCTGAAGGCTTGCTTCTCCCATAGACTCTAGCTTATGGCCTTGGTCATGTCATCCTGGTTTGGTTCCCCATCTATAAAATGGGAAGAGCAGTGTCCAAACTTGCAGTATCGTTGTGAGGGCAAGCCTGTGGCTAAATCAAAGTACTCCTTTCTGTTGAACCCATGTTACCACTACACAGTGCTTTTTAAAAAGAAAAAAGGTGCCGGTATTCACCATGAAGTTGTTACAGTAAGTGCCACACATTTAACATTTTGGGAGGAAGGTGCCAGTACTGCATACCCTTGAGTACCCTCAGAAAAAAGCGCTGCTGCTACACCTTAACAGTGATGCAGATCGGTGGTCTTTTACAGCCTATTTGCTCAGTATGATATCTACTGAGCTCAGGACATGAAAAATTACCACAATCCAATACAACTGATCATAAATATTACATTACAATGTGAATATTATATAGGCAGGTTACAAAAATTAAAATAAGTACGATTCATAATAAAACAGGAGGAACAAGAAGCTAGACCAAAAAATTAAATGTATTACCGTATTTTTCCATATATAAGATGAGGCAATTCCCCCCCCCAAAAAAAAGCTTAACAACTCTGGGCAATTTCCCCCCATTTCCTCAATTTTGAGTCCCCCAAAATAGTCATCTTATACACAGGGGTGGTGTTATACATGGTATATACCGTATTGTCCTGAAAATAAGCCACACTTCCCCCCCAAATTTTGACGGTGAAAAGTTAAAGTGCGGCTTAAATTTGCAACCCTACAAAAATTAGCTTTTACTATATCACTGCTGAAACAGACATATGGTAAAATGGAACAAAAATGTTTTATTGCCAACTTGCGAGCTTAAGACTGTTGTGCAATTAATTTTAATGCCATTCATTGCTTTCCCCGTATTTTACAGTGCAGTATTGATTTTTTATTTGCATTTACGGTGCTACGAACAGGTGTTTAACCCACTTGCGGGTCCTCTCTAGTACGCATAGGATTTTCTTCTACATTTGTCATTTACAGGTGTGAGGGCCTGTGGAATTTTAAGGGAGCAGCTTTATATTTGGGTACATTTGTCTTTTTTTCTTTTTCCCCCTTAAATTTTAAAGGTGCAGGTTATATTTGTGTGCAGTTTATATTTGGGGCAATACGGTAGATCTCTTATTATACTGCATTTGAAATGGAGATGAAGTGCTTAAACACATGTTAATATTTCATTTATAAAGAGAGGTATTTATTATTCATTCTTCTTCAAGGTGCCACGTTCCCATTGCAGAACATCCTGTTCTGGGCACTGCAAATGCTAAGGGAGCAGTGGAGCTCTCCCGCTTAACAGGAAGTGAGGTAAGTGAACCGGAATTGAGCTTCATGGTTAGAGTGTGAGCCATAGCTATGCAAAGCGGTTCCTTTTATAGACAGGTATAGGATGTAGCTCTGTGTGGTCATTCCACTTCAGCTTGAATGTATTTTCATGTTAGGAAAGGTAATACAATTGAGGGTGCTGACTTTATGTTGCAGGCATTGAATAACTGGGCATTGTCTAAGCACAAGGTTCTTAAGGACAAAGGGACAGTAAAGAGGGAGAAGCAAGGGACAAAGAATTTTTTTTTATAAAAAAGAAATGTATTGTTATTATTTATTTAAACAAAATACAAGGGTAGTTGAAACTGCTGCAAAAACCTTGGACGTGAAGGCTGGCATGTGAATAGGGCTTGAGAGAACAGTCTCTCTTGCTCACAGTGACCGAAATTGTACACATGCTCTGAATTGCCTGAAGAAACTTAATCTGCAGTGGGGTCCAGCTGTATTTTCTTAACTGAGTGTTGGATCTGATGTTCCTCCTTGGGCCTGTCTAGCCTTGATCAGTTTTCTTTTCCCTTCAGTAGAAGAGCTGCAAGCTGGAACCATTGTGCAGCGCTGACCTGGGAGCCGAATGCCTTGCCTTATCTCTTGATTGGTCCACAGGACGAGGGCAGCGGTGAGCAGAGGCCAGTTAGCTAGACATTGGCCCAGTGCTAGCATTGCTGTGTTTTAAAAGTTGGAACAAAATCCCTGCTGTGGGAGGACTGTCTGACAGCTGTGTCTAATGGAAGTCTGCATAAGTTTGTGCCTGGAGTTTGCCTTTCCATGCTCTGTTTTGGGGCTTTGTAAGAGATCTATATGCAGTCACTGAGGGCATATATATTTCTAGTCCCCTACTCCATTCAGCCTATTTTCTGCCCACGCTGAGCAGAGCAAGGTCTTGCACTTCTCAGAGTGCATTACCCCATTGCCTTTATCTTAGGAATCAGGAGCCTTTATAGCTGCTTGCTGTTTGGGCTGTGGGTGCCTTGGGAAAGGCACAGCTGTTTGCCTCGTTACACACACACACACACACACACACACACACACACACACACACACACGTATCTTATCCAGCTTGCAGATGTTAGGATACCCTGTTTTCCCCCACAGCGCCTCACAGTGCAAACATTATCAGGGTTTTAAACTGAGTACTCTGACTGCTACTGACCACTTATAGTGGATCTGGGAAATGCTTTAAAATCCAGTTATCTTCTTTTAGTGATGGTTGTGACAGTTTCTGTGGAAGATTTTTAAAAGATTGGCCTTGTGCACAGGAAATTCCCCCTCCTGCTAAAGACTAACCTGTCCTTTCTATTTTGCACTATTTCCCTTGTAGTGGCTGCCCACTGCAGTTGATCAGCAGTGATTCAAAAGGGAGGCTGAACTTGCTGTCCGTTGATGAATCTGCCTCCCTGCACATATTGGAACAGTGGAAGGCACATGACTTTGAGGCCTGGATTGCAGCATTTGACTACTGGAACACATCTATAGTATATTCAGGTCTGCATCTGATGGCGGTAAATGACACATGGGAAGTGCTTAGTTTTTTCTCTAATGCTCACCAAACCACTGTTGCTGGCAATAATGTTGGGTGATTTTTATGCTTCATGTGCATTAGCAGCAAGGCTTGAGCTGGAAACAAAACATTTCCTGCCTTTGGAGGTCTATCTTCTAGCCTTGTGGAGTGGCTCTGTGTCACAGGAAAAAGGTGTCTCATCTCCAGCTATCTATACCGTCACACAGCTTGATCAGTTTTCTCTTTGTTTCAGGTGGAGATGATTGCAAGCTACGGGGATGGGACATCCGGAGCAGCCCGAGAGCTCCCATCTTCACTAGTGAGAGGTAAACAGTAGCCTGTCAGATGAGGGTGCATTGCTCATCTCTCCTCACTGTTTGGGCAGTTGTCTCAAGCAGATTCAAACTGGGGCATCTGATGAAGGTTCTTGCTGCCTAACCTTTGACTTGCATTCTGTGACAGGCATACAATGGGAGTGTGCAGTATTCAGAGCCATCCACTCCGGGAGGATCTGCTGGCTACAGGAAGGTGAGTTTCCCTGAGATATATCTTGTTATGTACATTTGTCTGGGTTAGTGATAGACAAGTGAGCTGATGGTTGTTTGTGTGTGTCTGTGCTAGAGACTGTGGGAACTTATGGATGGGACCCTGGGTGCCTGAAAAAGAGCATGGTTTGGTTCTAGCTTGGCCTTTGTCTTTATTGATTGCCCTGCAACAGTTAAGTAAGGGTTAGCTAGGAATCTGAAGTCCTCTATTGTACCCTTGAAAAACCACCTCTTATGGTGTTCTGAGGACTGTTTTTGTTTCTCCAGCTACGATGAACATGTCATGCTGTGGGATACCCGGAATATGAAGCAGCCACTGGCGGACACCCATGTGCAGGGTGGAGTTTGGAGGTTAAAGTGGCATCCAACACAGGAGCACTTACTGCTGGCAGCCTGCATGCACAATGGCTTCAAAATCCTCAATTGCCAAGGCTGTATGGGTGAGTGCTTTGATCTTGGTAGCTGGCACCTGGGATGTGTGAGAAAGGCTCAGGGGCTGGCTGAAGCCATATACCTGTGTTTTTAGTACCTTCTTCTGGAGTGAAAGACAAAAGACAATTTCCAGAGTATATGAAACATTCTTATTCTATTCGGCTACCAACACTCCTAACTTCATCTTGCTGATGAGATCAAATGCTTAAATAATACTCCTAAGGAGCTGGTTTGGTGTTGATCTGTGCTGTTTGCTTGGAGATGCTTGAAAAGGAAAATGCAAATAGGTTAAAGAGGATGTCATTTATACATTCTACCTGAGAATAGATAACTGGGCAGAATATAGTTTCATAAAAACATGATTTATTTTTCCTTAATCAGTGGAAGGTAATATGGAGTAGCCATTAAGTTGTTCCTCCTGCCCAGCAGCAAGAAGAGATGAAAAGTTTAATTCCTGCTAAAAACAGTAGTTGAGAGATAAATTATTTCCTATTTTACTTAATGCTTGACTTGTAATGTAAGCTCTTAGAGCAGGGGTCGGCAAGCTTTTTTGAGGGTGGGCTGGTTCACTGCACCACAAACCTCCTGGTGCATTGGAGTGTGTGTGTGAGCGCGTGTGCATGCGCACACGACAGAAGGGACTTCTCTTTCCCCCAGCCCGTCCCCCTGCCTACCTAGGGTGCTGCTGAGAGGCAGAGGCTGGCACCGTCAGCTTCAGAGGAGGAACGAGCAGCCCAAAAGGACTGCTTTCGGGCTGCTTGTTCCGCCGCTGCCGCCACCACCACCCTCTACCACTCACAAGGGCAGGCACAGGAGCTGCGCTTGGCAGAGTGGAAGCGGCGGTGGCAAACAGCTTGCTCCAATGAGCGGCTGCTGGAAATGCTCTTGGCCAGATGAGCCCAGCCCCCTTCCTCTTCTTGGCCATGTGCAGCCACCGCTCACTCATTGGCCAGGGCCTCAAACCTTAGCAGGCGATTGGCCAGCGATTTGCTATACGAGGAGGAGGAGGGAGGAGATTCTGCTGCAGTGAGGGAAAAGCGGGGAAATGTTGGTGGGGGGAAATATGGCGCCCGGGCCCGAGCAAACCCCCATGGATTCCCCTCACCGATCCATGGAACTGGCCATGGGCCATATCTGGCCCATGGGCCTTAGGTTGCCAACCTCTGTTTTAGAGCATTGTGGTAAACTGGAGTAAAAGCTTATTTAATAAAATTTAAAACTGAATATGGTTACCATTGTTGAAACTGGTGATTACTTATGCAACTTAATTGTCATCTAACATGTGTCTGTCCTTTCCTTTCTTGTCCCTCAGTGGAGAACAAAGAGGAATGCACTGTTCTTTCCTCTTATATCCTGCATAATTCCTTGGCTTACGGAGCTGATTGGTCAAGGCTTTCTCTGAGCGACCCCCTGGAGCTATCTGCAGTGATGCCTGTAGTTCCTATGGAGCAAGAAGCAAGGCGAGTGGATCTCAAAATCCAGAACCTGAAGATAGTTTATGAATCCCCTACGGCCACCTTTGATGTGGTGTTGGAGGAAGAGGATCAAACCCCTGGCTTGCCAATCCAAGAAGAAAGTAGCTTTGACCTGCTGGGACCACGTACTGATGAAAAAGGTTCAGAAACCAAAGCACACAGTGAAACAGACTTGGTCAAAGTCAAAAAAGAGACCAGCCTCTTAGCAACATGTTCTTTTTATGATAATGTCCTACATGTTTGGAAATGGGAGGCTAGCCAGACTGCTACTTTGTCCTGAACATTGTGCTAATTAAAGTTATGGTATGCCTGCCTTTTTCAGTAGCAGGCCTTTTTAGTACTAGGGTTTGAAAGACAGATATAGATTTTTGGTAGGAAGGCCCTGATGGAGTTCCTATCACCTCTTCTATATCAGATTTCTAGCTTTATTCCTGGGAGTCTTTCATCGCTCTGAGAGCTTTGAAGACTCCTCAGACACTTCAGGGATATGTTCTCTCCCTTCTCCATCCATTTTATTCCTTGCTGCAGAAATAAGATTACTACACTGATGAAGTTCTCTTATTCCACTATATATTCTACAGACAGCAGTTCCTCTTAGTTTGGGGTTAAAGTAGGGTTTCCATATTTCAAAAAGTGAGAATCTATACAGAAAAGTTGTTGAGCTTTCTTCGGGCCAAAGTTGTTGAGCTACTTCTACGGGAAATTGCCAAAAACAACACTGCCATACATCTGATTTTCCCGTGTGTTTAAGCGATTTTCGCCTGGACACTGTTTCTGATGGCCAATTACCGTCTATGTCCGGGAAATTCTGAATGTATCGCAACCCTAGTTAAGGTCTCTCTCCCTATGTGATCAAGGAGATCTGAGGATGAGCAAATAAAAGTTATGCTATTCTCTCCTATTTTTCCAATAAAGTAAACTTGACTTGCTATCTATTATGCAGCAAGGAAAGCTATTCCATACTACTTTGCCCTTCTTGGGGTAAACACATCCAGGCTACTTTACTCTTGATACCAGCTGAAAATAAGTGGCAGCCTGTGTGTGTCTCTTATCTTGCCTCATTGTTCAGTAGCCATCTAAATGGAGAACTCTTCTCAGTTAAGAACTTGAGGAGGGAGGGGAAATGCTAAAATACAGAGCAGCACTTGTTTCATGCTTCTATTGTCTACCTCCCCCTCACAGGAAAGGCAAAGTATCACTCTGGCTTTATGCTTCAGGTTTGGTTGAATATGTTACTGGGAACACATAAGCTAAGGGGAAAAGGGATACAAATTACTCATGCATTTCCATATCACAGAAGTGAACAACACCAGCAACAATCAGTGCTAAGAGTGGGGTACTTGCCTGAAACCCTGATATGGCCCTTGCAAGTTCCTCAATGCTGCATAAATTCATGCTGAAGGAGACTTGTAATTTGAGACACTACAATGTAGGGTGTTTGTGTATAAATACGCACATCAGTATTGTAAACAAAATTAAAAAAACATTTTTGATCTTTTTAAAATAAAGAGTGATGTCTTTTGTTGGTTACAACCTTCCAATTGTTCATTTTTTTAGTCTTTGGGTGTAGGACCTAAGTCAGGGGTCTGCAACCTTTAAGACAAAAAGAGCCACTTGGACCCGTTTCCGAAGAAAAATAAACTGGGAGTCGCAAAACCATTGCAACATTTAAAACAAATATATCTCCGGAGCCGCGATCTGACAGCAGGCGGGAAGGTGACGTCGGGACAGTGCGTGACTAACATGCGACGTCACAGCCAGTACAGCGCCCGCCACAGTGGGGAGTGTCGGGGTGCGCAATGCGCCTCCTCCCCTCGCTAGTATCTGCCCCAGAGCCGCAGCAAAGGTGTAAAAGAGCCACATGTGACTCCAGAGCCGCGGGTTGCTGACCCCTGACTAAGTTAATGTGAGTGTTGGGGTTATGTTTGTATTGTTGCTTGCCACCACGTGATGCCTTAAAAGGTAAAGGGACCCCTGACCATTAGGTCCAGTTGTGGACAACTCTGAGGTTGTGGCGCTCATCTCACTCTATGGGCCGAAGGAGCTGGTGTACAGCTTCCAGGTCATGTGGCCAGCATGACTAAGCCGCTTCTGGCAAACCAGAGTCAAATTAATGCTATAATTTTTATTTTATACATTTACATATTGCCTTTATTCCATTATAAAACCCAAGGTGGCATACTTAGTTCCACTCCTTCAGGCCCTCACCAAAGTCTTGTGTGCTTTCAGACAATGTCTCATGTGAGACATTAGCCCGCAAACTACCGGTAGTTCCTTGCTGCTGCAGAAGCAGACTGGCCCTTTCCTCCCTAATGGAGCAATGCACAGCAAGCCAGGCTTAATTGTGCTATTAGTGTGAGACTTGTACGTTGCTCAGTGAACCAATGGTGTAGCTGGCATTACTGCAACTGTAGTGGGCATCAGTTTTGATACCAAATATTTTAAAAATGAATAGCTTTTTTGCAATTCTCCACTTAATTCTAATTTACATTCAACAGTCTACTTACTATAATATAGCTCTGGTATTTTAACTGTAAATGATAATAAATTATATTTGGTGAGGCCAATGCTTCCACATTAAAAATAAGTCCTCCCATAACGATAATAATGGACTCCCAAGAATTATTTTCAGGAACACTGCTTCTAGAGCAGGATTATCCCATTGTTAAGTAGACTGTGTCACTTCAATCAATTCAGTGGTCAGGAAGACATACCTTGAAGGGCTTTCCTGAATAGGCAGCTTACCTAGTTGAAAGTTTATTGCCTGCTATGTAGCAAAACAAATGTTTAGAACCTATACAGCCATTTTGTGCAGAGAAAGAGAATGAGCCTCCACATTTTATAAACTCTTTATTTAAACAAAAATATGACCAATGTTTGCTGCCTGCTTCCTCAGTCTCTTTAATATCTATCTATGATAGGAGGCCTAGATTCACATGCCAACTATACATGCCAACTATACATGCCAAGCTATACATGCCAACTTCCAAACAATCCAGTAAAATTGTTCCACTGAGTAGCATTTCCAAAAACAACAGAAACGAAAACCACCAACACTTGGGACTTGCATAAATTCTTCCTGCTCTGCTTGCATGACTGTGTCCACAAGATTTGGTATGTGTGTGATGTATCCCTTATAGTTTTCCAACAGAGCAGCTGGCAAAACTGCGGTGCTCTTCTGGCTTTCTACATTCCTTGCTTGCTTGCCCAGACCTCTGAGATGGCTCAAGCATCAATGAAAAGAAAGCAGGAACTTATTGAAGATACCCCAGAGTTTCCACTTAGTTCCAATCCTTTGGTGTCTTGCTCCTTTTAAGAGATGAAATGTTTTGCAAAGAGTGAATACTTCAAGTGTTGTTTTTTTAACTTTTCTTAAATATTTTGTTGCTTAATAAATGTGTGGAAGTCCCCCCCCTTCACACCAGCTTTCCTTCCACTTGCAACCAACGCCGTCCTAGCGCACGAAGTTCTTGGGGAAGAGCTGAAAGAGTTTGCCTTCCTGGGTCGGCTCGAAGCCGTACTTCTCCAGCTGCTGCAGGTTGAAGGTACCGGCCTTGACGTCCTTCTCGATCTTGGAGGCGACCGTCTGTTGGAAGAGGGCGCGGGCCGTGAGGGGCTGCTCGCTGCCGGCGGGGGCCCGGTAGGAAACATAAGGCCTCAGCTTGAAGCCGCTCAGGTCCGGCACCACCAGGCGCGGCACCTTCTCCGGCACCAGCTTAAACTTTCGGTTGCGCGTTAGGTAGCCCAAGGGGTGCGCGCCGCGGCTCTTGTAGAAAGTGCGCGGGCCCCGCTTGCTCGTCCAGGCGGCCGTGCGGTCTGCGCCGCGCACCAGGCCCCGCGTCACTTCGCTCAACAGCCCCATGGATAGATAGGCAGGTGCTTGCTAAGGAGAAATGAAAGTACCCGAGCCTCGTTGATCTCTGGCCTACTTTACCTTACAGCACTACTCCCCCTTCTCTCAGGCACACATCAATGCCGCTCGTTCTCATTGGCTAATAAGTGCATAGCCAATCGCTGTCTTCCATATTTTCATTTCACCAATTAGGGGATTGGAGGGGAGGTCCAATTCTCTGACAGATTATTGGAGGGAAGGCTCGGGACCAATCAGAGTCAACATTTACTTAAAAGGGTCTCGGCCTGGAGGTTTCTAGGAAGGAGGGGACGCACAAGGATTACAACCTTAAGGATGATCGCAATTTTGATTGGCCAAGGTGACTGCTCTACTTGGGCTGATGGGAAATGTAGTCCCAAAAAAGTCAGAGAGCGCACAAGCTTGGGAAAGGTAACAAGTGTAGTACGAAACTTTCTGGACGGAAATGACGTTAACCCCCCCAAACGGAAGTAACCCCACTTGACCTCCGCTGTGAACTTTGCCCCTTGACACCGCCCCCGCCCGCAGGGCTCTCTCCTCAGGGAAAAGAACCGTTAGCGCCTCCTCCCCTTTTACTCCCCACCTTTCCATTCTCCCCTCCCCGGAGGCTGCTTTGGCTGCCTGTGGAGACCCAGCCATGGAGAGCGATGACATCTGCTCCTCCCCTCCGCAGGTACGTGGCCTCCTCCCTCAGCGCGGCGCCCTTGTCCGCGCTTCGTTTCCCTTCACGGGCTTCCTCTCCCCCCCACCCCGCATCCGCACGGCTTTAAAGGGCTCCCTTGAGAGAGCGGAGGGGGGCAGCCGTCGTCGAGGTTGTGGTGGTTGTTATTTAGGAGCGTTGGACCGGGGAAAATCTGCGTTCAAATCCTCATTCAGCCGTAGCCGCTCGATTGGGTGTCCTTTGGCCAGTCGTTCTCTTTTAGCCTACCTCACAGGGTTGTTGTGGGGATAAAGTGTGCATGTGCTTGTTGGCTGAGAGGTGAGGGGAGATCACTAATGGAAGTTACGTTGTTGTTCCATTTATATCCTGCTTATTTCACAAGATTTGTTTGTAGTAAAATGAATAAGACAATATTATTACCAGTAAAACATGTTTAAAAGCATTGAAAAGATAATTGAAAACAACGATAAGTTAAAAGGCAGATATCATTCCCTTCCTTTCAAGGAGTCCACGGTGACAGATACATCAGCCTATTATATAAGCAATTAAACGTTATAAAAACAGTTAAAAACACTCTCTGAACTAGTGGTGTTTGGGTTGCTATGAATAACATCATTCAGACATAGTTTCACTCAGCCATAGGCATTTTTGCACATGTTTTAAACTCCTCCTGAAAGTTAGTTACAAGGGAGACAGAAGCACCTCACCAGAGAGGGCATTCCACAAATGGGGAACTGCCACAGAGAAGGCCCTGCTATGGATCAATGCCAGCCAGGCAGTCTCAGCTTTACATATGTGGCAAAAAAATTTTTGGAAAAGGGCATGGGGTTCTGCGAAAAATGACTTTGGCAATCCCACCTGCCATTGAACCCAAAACAGTATACAATTTTGGCTTTCGGCAAGATTGCTGGAATGAACTCCTATGTAAGTTGCAGGTTTACTATACTATTGTATACAGTTTTCAAATTCAGAGGCTGTATGCTACTTAATGCAAGTTATTGAAGAGAAGCAGGAAAGGAAGTTGCCTTCAGGTCCTGCTTTAAGATTTTCCTGGAGGCAAGCGCCCTAACTTAGTGCTATAGAATGTGTGTTATATCCAATATTGCTTCTGTTCAGAATAGGTTCATTGAAATTGATGGGCATGACTAATATTGATTTCAGTGGGTTCACTCTGAGTGGCTAGTTACAACCTTGTTGTTTGTATGCAGAAGGCCTTAGGTTCAATCCTTGGAATTTCCAGTTAGGCCGAGAAGGACTTTGGTCTGAAACCCCAGAGATCTGTTGCCACTTAGTGTAGGCACTACTAAGCTGGGTAGACAGATGGCCTGATGTGGTGTAAGGAAGCTTTTCATGTCTCTGTGAACTTTAGATCTGATTCATGATTCTCTTAGGTCCTTAAAGGGTGGCTCTATCAGCTGCCATTAGCCAAACCTCCATGTTTCATGATGGTCTAACGAGGAATAGTTCAACTCAGAGTACTTGATCCTGGGATCATAAAACTGGGGAGAATATTGCATTCAATCCTTGCTTGTGAACGTCATTGAAGGCATTTGTATGGTCTCTGTTAGAAGAAAGCTGGTGCTCTAGTTGAAATTTGGATCTCATACAGCCAGAAAGTTGTCACTTCCCAGGGAGTTGTTGTTTATTTCTATAACACTGCTTAATATACCAATTCATTTGCAATATCACTTATCCTGAGGCACCCACACTTGGCTGCCCATTCACCATTGTGAGAGCATAGAGAGTAACCCCTGTCTTCTGTTCTCACATTTGAATACTGTCCAGAGGCATTTCTGCTGTCTAGGTGTGCTTAGAGGAGGGATAGGGAACCTGTGGCTCTCCAGATGTTGTTAAACTCCCACTAGCCCCTATCAGTATGGCCAGTGGTCAGGGATGATGTGGGCAATGGGCCCAACATTATTGGAGGGTCACAGCTTCCCCATCCCTTGCTTATTGGTTCCACTGTTGATATCCCTATTTTGGTTCTTGTTCCCCTCTTGCTTCCACCCACCTTTCAGATGGTCCTAATCTTTTTGCTCTTGTATTTTAATATGTCAAATGTCCCATGTTTCATCTGTTAGGGACTACTTTTGTTTACACTGAAAATGCTCCCCCTATGCTGTATGAACCTGCTTCTGATGTGTATCACATATGAACCTAAAACTGAAGTTTGCTTTCTAACTGTCTTGGTGTGATGGCCACAATGTCTTGCCATCCAAGAAAGTGGAACTCATAACTTTGTTTACTGATGGTTTGCTTACTCATGTTACTCAAAAACTGTACTTGCCCCTTTAGTGCTCTTTGGAATTGTCTTTGAGAATGCCTCTGACTGGCCAATCTCTTTCCTTTTTCATATTCCTCCTCAAAACCCACTTCTTCTGTGAATAATTTGGTATTTACCTGCTAGTAAATACTATGTCTTATGCTTGCTAAACCTACGTGCATGTAACTTCAACATTTGCTTATTCTTCCCTCGTATACATGTAACTGGAATAATTGCCTATTCTTCCCTGGTTCAGTGCTGCTTCCATTTCCCCCTCCCCCCTTGCCTCCGTTGTCTTCTTTGTGTGACTTTACAGATTTGTAAGCCCTTTAGGGCAGGGACCTGATATCTCACATTCAATAAAGTGCCATGCACAGAGGTGATATTGTATGATAATAAAACATACAAATGAATGAACCTAATGGTGTGAGTGTGTTTTCTGAGTGTTATCTTTTAGATCCAACTTACTGCTTGAGGAATATTTGGTTTCTAAATAAACATCCTGATATGTAAAATCTTGAGGCTTCCCCCCCCCCCCCACTTGCTGTTTGCTATCTTTTAGATCACGGGTGTCAAACACAAGGCCCGCGGGCCGAATCCGGCCCGCCAGACCTTGTCATGTGGCCCGTGTAGCCGCTGCCGGCCGCCAGCCTTCACCTTTTATTCTCGCTTTTTTTTTTTTGACACAAGAAAGCCGCCTCTTCAGCGCATGCGCGGCAGCCTACAAGCCAGAGAACGTCTGCCCTCTAGCGGCGCTGGCCGTTCTACACAGGAAACCTCCACTTTACATGCATTCAGGAAACCTCCACTTGTTTTTATATTGAGCGCATATTGAGTCCTATAGATACAACAGGCCCTTTGAGGGTGACCAAACTGCTGATGCGGCCCCCGATGAATTTGCGTTTGACACCCCTGTTTTAGATGAACAACTTGAAGCTATTCACTCTGTGTTTAGTACTATACACATTGAGGGTTAGTGTGTGTATTTACCATGCTAATTTGTACCAAGTCTTTGGGTGGGTCCAAAATAGCTATTTAGATCTTGTCCCAGGTCTCCATGCTGGAAGGGAAGGAGAGAACATCTTAAACTTGCTAACCTCCTTGTTCCAAAATCCAATCACTTCCTCATTTTTGATGAGGCATCCTTGGTATAGACCATAGCATAATAATAATACCACAGTGACTGTTCTAAACTCCAAGACAGCTGAGTACCAGCCATCAATTTTTTTTCCCATCCTGACTCCAGCATGAGAGGGGGACAACATCATTTAAGGCAGATGGTTCCTTTCTCTCCCTCCCTAACACAACATTAAAGCAACTATGAAAGCATTAGCACAGGGTCTGATTTTCCAACTACTTGGATTCTTTTACTCTCAGGGAATGGCTCTAGTTCTCTTTAACTAGAGAGCTCAGCCAACATGTGCTTTGTAAACTCTCATTTAGACACTCATCTCTGGGGGATGGGGAGCTGTTGCCTTCAATCTGTGTTATACCCTTGGTGTTCTTGTCCTTTAGGTCAACTCCTCAAGTTTAGACCTAAGAACGCAAGTTCTTCAGTTCGTACAAGATCGAATGCAGACTACTATGGTAACGTTTGAGCCTGTGTGTTTGTTTAATTTGGATGCTTCTGAAAGGCACCAAAGAGCTTAACTGGGTCTTGATCTGGCTTCAGGTTTCTTTTATGCAGTGTCTTGCACTCCCCATTTTTCATGCCATCTTACGTATTAAGGTAGCTATGTTGCTTTGTGTCTCCTCAGTGGTGTAGTGGTGGCTGGTGCACATTGGAACTGGTAGAGCAGAAGGCAAGGAGCCCAATAGTAGGTGGAGCCAGAGCCAATGAGACACAGAACCAGCCAATTCTCGTTTTGTCCTTCTCCTCCTGAATTGGTTCCAAAAGGGCAACACTGAGACTTAGGAGGATGACATAGCTGACAGGCAGTGCCATCCCCTGGACTGGTTGTAAGTAAGAAGGCAGGACACATGAGGGCTGTCTGGGCAGACTGAGGTTCATGAGGCTGTGCCTCATTTGCTCTAATGCACCAGCCTTTAGTATGGTAACTTAATCATAAGTTCTTTTGTGGGAAAGCTGAGGAGTGTTATGACTTACTCTTTTTTTTGTGGCCCACATTGTAACTGGGCTTGGTGGCCAGCTCAAAACGTTTAAGTCATGACATTCTACCAAGAGGAGGCTTGTGTGCAGCCTTCAAGCTGGGGCTTTCAAAATGTAGCACAGGGTCAGGGACAGTCCCCTGAATCACATTCAGAACTAACCTAAGAAAATTGCTGGATCAGACCAAAGGCCTATTAGGTCAGGATTCTATTCTCATGGTGTTCAGATGCCTGTGGGAAGCCCGCAAGCAGCATATGGGTAGCAGTGCCCTCCTGCTGCAGTGTACCCCATTCATAAATATTTAGAGGCATACTGCTTCTGATCATGGTGGTGACACACAACCATCATGGCTAGTAGCCATTGCTAGTCTTATTCTTCATAAATATGTCTAATCATAAGAACGTTACATGAGTCTGCAGCCGGAATAGGCCATTGGTCTGTCTTGTCCAACATCCTGTTCTTCCAGTGGTCAGCCAGATGCCTGTGGGGAATCCCACAAGCAGGACCTGAGGAAAAGAGCAATCTCACCTTCTGCTATTTCTAGCAAATAGTGTTCAGAAGCATACTGCCTCTTACTGTGGAGGCAGAACATACCCACCATGGCTAGTAGCCATTGATAGAATTATCCTCCATGAATTTGTCCAATCCTTTTTTAAAACCATCCAAGTTTGTGGCCTTTGCTGCCTCCAGGAGGAGCACACTTCATAGTTTAATTATACATTGCACAAAGAAGTACTTTCTTGTATCTGCCCAGAATGTCCTAACATTCATCTTTATTGGATGTCCACGAGTTATAGTGTTATGAGAGGAGAAAAAAATTCTCTGTCCCCTCTTAAAGCTATCTCAAATTGGCAACCTGTCGTTATGAAGGCCATAATTTCACACAGTGTGAAGAAGTGCTTCTTTTTTCCTGACCTGAGTAAACCAACATCCCTGCCCTGCCCTCCAGTTCTAAGGCTGAGAAGGATGGCTGAAACTTGTCACACTCACCAAAGCACAACAGCACAGTCAATTCTGACAGTCAGTTATGAAAAGGTATTTAGAGGGGAAGTGCAAAACTGAAGATGACAAAACAATAAATATAGGGTTGTATCCAATAATGGCCTAAGTGTCACATGTCACTGGCATTTGATTCCCAGAAGGTTGCCCAATAGGGAATGCAACCCTCTGGATGAAAAATGTTATCCACCATGTTTCAGAAAGACAGATGTGTAAATGACCCTGACACCTCTCTTGATGAAGGATGGTTTAGAAATCACACTTTAAATAAATGGAGCAAATAATAATTAGTTGTTTGGTTGACTTTGCCAGCTGCAACAGATGTTTTCCTCCCCAGAAACGTTGTGTTCCTAGTACGGCTTGAGGAAAGGGCTTAGGTGGAGAAGAATGTCAATGCCTAAGACTCCCCTTGTCTCTTCTTCCCACAGTTAACTGGAATAATCATTGGTGCAACAGTTGCCCTGCTGCTCATTGGGATCGCTGTGTATTTTGTTTACAGGAAGGTGAAGCAATCAAGTAAGTCGGATCACTTTGGTTGAGAGCTGACGTGCTGTCATAGAATTTGGGGGGGTTTGTGTGCAGTGTGATCCCATATTAATGCTCAAAAGAGCATGTCAATAAAGCACAGAGCTCCACCACCTACTTGTTGAGTAAGTGTGGGATTGAGTCCAGCTTCTCTTCAGGCCAGAGGAGGTTTCAGTGCTCCCCTTCGGTGCTTTTTATCTACTCAAGATGTGCAGCTAACAAAAACATGCTGTGAATTCTTACTATAGGGGTAACATGAAAAAGCAAACAGCATACTACTTCTTACTTTCTTGTCTTCTTATCTACTCTCTGTTTATGATCAAAAATAGGGGTGGGGAACTTGTAGCCCTCCAGATGTTGTTGAACTACAACTCCCATCATCCCTGACCCTTAGCCATTCTGGCTGGGGCTGCTGGGATTTGGAGTTCACACCTCTGGAAGTAGCATTAAAAACCATCCTATTAGGAGCATGCCCTGGAAGTGTGCTTTCATCATAAACTATGGAAACGTGGTGGTAGGGTCTGGCCTCATTGGGCACCTGGAGCTTGGCTCATGACTCCTCCATGCTGGTGGTCCTGCCTCTTTGCCTTGCTGATGGCACCTGTGTACCTGCCCTTTTCTGAGCATGTAGGTGGTAACAAGAGTGAGGAAACAACACCCTCCATGTGCCTTGGTCTCTCCATCTGGGCAGTTTTATGGATTGGGTCCAGAGGAAATAAGCAAGCAAATAGGCGGTAATGACAGTGGTCAGGAGGATGTCTACTGAGGGCATCTTGTCAGAAGCCCCCCCCAAATGTTGGAGCCTACAAACATCTCAAAACATAAATGGGCCTCTCAACATTCTGCCCCAGGGGGAGAGGTTAGAGTATATTGGCCTGACATTTCTCTCCATCCAGGGCAGTGGCTTAGCTGTACAGGGGTAAGCGGGCAAGCTGCGCTTGTGTGTTTTAGGCTCTCACTCTTCACAAAGGGACTACAGGATGATGAGCCTTCTCTCTTTCAGAGCAACCTCAGCCACATGTGCCTCAGTACAGGTTCCGTAAGAGAGACAAAGTCATGTTCTACGGCCGCAAGATCATGCGCAAGGTAAGGTTGCTGGTGACCAGCTGGAGGCTAACAGCAAGCTCAGACTGATGATGCTCTTGTCTTGACATGGGGCTGGCCTTTGCTGGGTTCATCATGCATGTTTCTGTCCCTGCCCCATATCTCTTCTAGAGGTAAAAAAAGTGCTGAAAGATTGGCTTTGTGTCTGTGTGCTGTCCTGGTGAATTGCACTTTGCTCTCCATTGACTCTGCTATAATACTTCTGCAAAAAGTCCAGCACCCAGCCCTGTAAAGCACTTTTCAGTAGGACACCTCTGAAAGGAGGGTGGGGAGAGTCTTTTGAGTTTATATTCAGCCCTTGTAACTTAACTACGGAAAGCGTCACAGAGAACTCTTAGAATTATGAAGGGGAGGGAGTTTGTAGTTGCTAAGTAACCAGCAACATTATTAATCTGATTGCACACATACAGTGGCACAGGGGAGAATACAGGAGGATCGTGCACAGACATGTATCCCTGGGATTCCCATGAGTTTCCAGGCCCTCTGAATGCAGAATGTGATAGAACTCAAATTGGCAGCTAGAGGGAATGACGGCTGCTTCAACTACAGTGGTGCCTCGCAAGACGAAATTAATCCGTTCCGCGAGTCTCTTCATTTAGCGGTTTTTTCGTCTTGCGAAGCAACCCTATTAGCGGCTTAGCGCTATTAGCGGTTTAGCGGCTATTAAAGGCTTAGCGTCTATTAAAGGCTTAGCGGATTAGCGGCTAAAAGGCTATTAGTGGCTTAGAAAAAGGGGGGGGGAGCGAAAAAAAATCGGAACACTTGCAAGACATTTTCGTCTTGCAAAGCAAGCCCATAGGGAAAATCGTCTTGCGAAGCAGCTCAAAAACGGAAAACCCTTTCGTCTAGCGGGTTTTCCGTCTTGCGAGGCATTCGTCTTGCAGGGCACCACTGTACTAAATCCCCCAAGTTGTTAAATCTGGGAGCTCAGCAGTCAACCATGAAGCGCTTCTGAAATCCACATCAGTGTTTCTATTGGTAGATTTTTTTTATTAGGGCAGAATGAGCCTGGGAAAATAGGTTAGTAGATTTGCCATGGCAGCCTGCTTTCATTTGCAGTACACATGGCACTCCAATAGATGGTGCTCAATATATTACCATTGTTGCAGTTCCAAGCAGATGCCCTTGGTTGCGAAAGGACCCCCTTCGCAGGTAACGGTTTGCCGACATGCTGCTGAAATATCATCTATCAATAATGCACACGAAGGAGAAATGTCCTCTAATGCTGGAAACTCAGTTATGCCTCCAAAGCCATGGATAGAGAGCGTTGTTTGGAAGGAACATGTCAAAATCAAACACACTGCAAATATAAGGCCTTAATCAACCTTGGTCAGCCTGGTACACTCTAGAGGTTTTGGATTACATCTCCCAGCAGCCACAGCATTCACCAGGGAGTTATTTCTTGAATTATCACAGCTATAAAACTTTACCATTCCATCGCTGGGCTTCTCATTCTTTCGAGAAGGGCTGTACCTCAGTGGTATGCATGAGGCCCCAGTTCAATCCTTAGCGGCATCTCCAGCTAGGATTTAGATAAGACTTCCCGCCCGAAACCCTGGGGAGTTGTTGCCAAGTCAGTATAGACAATACTGAGCAAGATCTACCGGTAGTCTGACTGGCAGCTTCCTATGTTCATTCTTCCAGTTTGCTCCACCATCTCTTCTTTCTGCAGTTTTCTGCCATCTCTTTTTTTCTCTTTCTGTTATAAGTTGGACCAGGTTGTGCATATCTCAGTTAGGTTCATTCCTTTTAGTGAGTCTACTCTGAGTAGAATTGAGTTGGATGCATTTCTCTGTCTGGAACTTTAGATCAAGGAAATGTCCTGTTTTCCGTTTTTTGCTTACCACCATTGTTTCAGTCCTTTCTTTATTTGTACCAGGGACAGGCTGAGGCTCTAATGCCTTGGGGTTGACTCCAATTAAGTTCTCCTTGTGGTAGACACATTAAAATGAATGGATCTTAGTTAGACCTACTTAGGGTAGATTTATTGAAACTAACACTGAATAGAGCCCGTGGTAAAATCCCAGCTTGGTTGCCTTTTTCCTGTATGTTCCTCTGTGGGTTGAGATCTCTTTCCTTCAGGAAACCTTTCTTCCTTTCCAGGTTACAACTCTACCAAACTCTCTGGTTGGAAACACGGTCCCTCGGCAGCGGATGCGGAAAAGGGCCAAAGTATTGTCCTTGGCCAAGAGGTATTGGGGAATGCAGGGACCTGTGGGTTGTGTGAGTTTAAATGGGGAGGAAGAAGATGAAGGGACCTCTTTCCTCCGATGGCCTTGTTTCGAGGTGAACCAGTTCTGCTTTATTCCCTATAGGATCCTGCGGTTCAAGAAGGAGTCACCCACCCTGCAGCCGAAGGAGCCTCCACCCTCTCTGCTCGAGGCAGATTTAACGGAGTTTGACGTGAAGAATTCCCACTTGCCCTCCGAAGTCCTTTACATGCTTAAAAATGTCAGGTAAGGGCAAACGTGATGAGAGAGCTGGGCTGGTGGGGGCTGAAGAGAAGCAACTTCCCTACCATTAAAGAGTTTGCAGAAAGATTGGATTTGACATGTCCTCAGTTTGAGGAGAATAAGGATTGACACACCGGGACCATTTAACCAGCTTGCCATGCTTACCAGCAATGAGCAGGCCAGCCCCTCTAAGAAGTTCATTAGTGAGGCACAGTGGCAGCAATGTCTGCATCTTAACCCCTTGCATCTGGTTTTCTCCTAAAAATAGGCTTTGGGCTGCTCTCTAACTTAGACTAATAGAGGCCGCCGGTGAATCCTTCTGCTTTTGCCCCTGCTACAGGCAACTCTCTGTTTGCACAGGGGTTGCGATTTGGGTCATCACACATGTTGGCAAAGCATGTGTAAGCCCGCCCCACCCTTCCCTGCCCTGTACTGCCCCTGCCCCCTTCTGGGGGTTAAAAATAGTGCACGCATTGGCCGTCACTCGCCAATCAAAACACATGCAAAATGGTCACCACCTGTACTTTCAATGTAGCAGCTGCGGCAACCTCCTGTACCAGTGAGTTTCCCCCTCTATGGACTCATTGCTGTTTCAGGCCAGGAGCAGGATGACTGGTCCACAAGCTCCTTCTCATCTCTTTCCCTGCAGGGTCCTTGGCCACTTTGAGAAGCCTCTCTTTCTGGAGCTCTGCAAGCATATGGTTTTTGTCCAGCTGCACGAAGGGGAGTACATCTTTCGCCCGGGGCAGCTGGACAACAGCATCTACGTGGTACAGGACGGAAAACTGGAAGTCTGCATCCAAGAAAGTGTAAGGATAGCTGACAGGTCATCAACATACATGGCCAAACACTGCCAGTTAACACAGTATCGAGCAGTAAAGCATATTGGATAAGGAGCAAATAATAACAAAGTCCCCTCTTTGCTTGGCAGAGTCAGAGTAGACACTACTGGGCTGCGGCAGGTGGAGGCATGCTCTGACCTAGTGTAAAGAAACTTCTAATTTTTCTGTTGAGAGGCCCGCTGGCTGTATGATCGGTAGCTACCAAAGTTCTGCCTGTCTTCGTTTAGATCTCATATAACCCCTGTTTTAAAACAGCTGCACTGGTTTGCTAGTTCATTTCCAGGCCCAATTCAAGGTATTTAGGTTAGTGTTTAAAGCCCTAAATGACTCAGGCCCCAAATACCTGAAAGGCCGCCTTCTTCCCTACAGACCCTATTGGGTGATAAGATCAACAGAGATTACTCCCTTAGTTGCTCTTTAGTTTTGGCCTGCAAGAGGGTATTCTCTGTGGCAGCCTTCCCACAGAGATGTACCTGGCACCTTCATTATATAGCTTTTGGCAAAGACTAATAAGAATGAGGCGTCTTCCCATCCTTGGGGTGGTGGTTATGCCTCCTAGGTCCTGCAGAGTGTGGGTGTTGGGAGCAAGTCCCATAAGCATATGCCAACCTGAACTTTGTGTTGAAAGTTGCCTCAGCCACAGAGTTTGTGTCTGCCTTATTTCTTTTGCTTTTTTATTACATGCTTTTCAAGGCCAGTCACTCCTAGAGACACCACAGAGGTCTTTGAACTTAGCTTGTAATTTTGTAGCTGAAATGTGGTCTCATTCTCTCCCCCCCCCCCCAAACTGCAATAGGATGGCACAGAGGTGGTGGTCAAAGAAGTCTTGGCGGGAGACAGTGTCCACAGCCTCCTCAGCATATTGGATGTCATCACGGTAAGCCAAAGCCCATGACTCTGGCTCCTGGATGTCTTTATCCTTTGATACAAAAGTGGGGAACTATAGGCCCAGGAGCTGAATGTGACCTTCTAAATCTCTCTGGTTCTGGGACTGTTTCAGGCCACATCCCTCACCAGCCTTGTGTTACCCTCTCCTTGAGTGTTTGCCTGATCATGCTTTTCATTTGCTTGGATGGAGACTAGAGAGGGGTGTGTTTGTGAGTGAACTTTAGGCTTGTAGAATTCTCCCCCCCCCCTTTTTCTTCTTCCTCCTCCTCCTCCTGGATCACTTAGGAGGTTTATTTTGACTTTGTGTGTTAATTTGCAAAAAAAGTTAGACTGCTGAATGTTTTTCTTGCCTAGATGTAGTCATCGGGTCATTTGTGGCTCCTTTTTGACTTGGAAGGGAGAACATGTACTCAGTTTCTTTAATTGTGTGCATTTTACCCTCATAAATTTGCCACAAAGCAAGGCTGGACTCGCCATAGGCAAGTGATGCTCTTCCAGACTACATCACATAGCCCAAATGTCTGCCTGGTGTGTTTAAGATAAGTGCATTACTCTAAGCAGCCCTCTGCAAGCCAGAGTCTTTCGCCTCTTTCTCCCTTTGGAGCTGCCAGCAGGGCTTAAAAACTAAGCCTCCCAAGTTCCTGCCCTGGGTTGTGCTTTTTAAAAACAAAACAAAAAAACCTTATGTAATTAAGAATCGATCAGCCAGTTGGGAGCTGGGCAGGATTACTCAGCTGGATTACTTTTTGTTTCCCTTCACTAGCTGTGGGAAGAATGTGCTCTGAAGAGAGTTTTTTTCTTGGTGTGGGGTGTGATGCTAGGGGATTCAGGGGTTAGATGCTAGGAAGGTCTGATGATAGTGGAGGCAGAAAGGAGAGAGGGCTTACAAATAAGTACAAAAGAAGCTGCTTTCAAGTAGTGCCAGCTGATTACAGTTTTTGGGTTAGGGAAGGGATGTTGCTATTATTTGTATTGTTTTTCTGTTCCTTATTCATTTATATACTGTATATATACCAAAATGGCTTCTAAGCAGGTTTTTCCCCCCTTCCAACTATAGTATCAATTAAAATACATGATAACAATTCCATTGGGGGCACTATAACTTCCTTAATTTAACACACACAAGAAAACAAACTATTTAAAAAGTTTGTTTGTTTGTTTATGACATTTATATCCCACCTTTTCCCTACAAGAATCTCAAGGTGGTACACGTGGTTCTCTCCCTCCTCATTTAATCCCCACAACAGCCCTGTATCTTCCAGGTCCTATTCTGACACTCTGACCATTGCACAACACCAGCTCTCAAAATCCATTCCTCAATACATAAACTCCACATGGACTGGTGGCAGCCCTCTAGAGTTTCAGGATTGAACCTGGGACCTTCTGCATGCAAAGCAGATCCTGTACCACTGAGCTACGACCCCTCCCCAGTTATTTCAATAATGATAATTATGATAACAACAATTAAAGGTAAAGGGACCTCTGACTGTTAAGTCCAGTTGCACTGGACTGATTGCTGTTCGCGCATGCGCAAGAGTGGCGATTGCCATTCACACATGCGCAGAAGCAGGCAATCGCCACCCGTGCACAACGGCGCCTCTCCCAGCGACCTGTTTCGACCTCTGGACAGACCTCCGGAATGGATTATGGTCGCAAATAGAGGTTCCACTGTATTTCCTTTTTGTCAATAATTGTAATGTATATTTTATGTTATTTGTAAATGTTTTATTTACAATTAAGCAGCATGTACATTTTTGCAATAAATAAAAATACAAAATTACTGCATAAATATTTATTGTTAACATTTGATTTAAATGGTACTGAACCTGTTTCCCAGATTTACCAAAGTGTTAAGTGGAATACTTGTTAAGGGAATACTTCATTTTAATTAGAGTTCTCTCAAATTCCTGGAAGGGCAAGGCATAAAGTTTTACATGAAATGTCTTCCTTGTTAGGGTCATCCTGCCCCATATAAAACAGTTTCTGCTCGGGCGGCGATGCCTTCGACGATCTTGCGCCTCCCAGCCAATGCCTTCCAGGACGTCTTCCAGAAATATCCTGAGACCCTTGTTAGAGTTGTGCAGGTGAGGCTGGTGTTGTTATGGGAGGGAGTCCTCTTAGCTTTAAGGCAGGTATGGGGAATCTTTGGCCTTCCCATCATTGTTGCTTAATTGCTGCTCCCATCAACCCTAGCAAACATAGCCAGTAGCCAGGGGTGATGGGAATTGTACTTTACTAACATTTGAAGGGCCACAGGTTTTCCACACCTGCTTTAGAACAATGGGTGTGGAAATGGCCTGAGAGTGAGGCAGGGTGTCTGCCATAAGTGTCCGGATTGGAGGCAACGACACAAAGATGTACTGTATTTTTCTGTGTATAAGATGCCCCCATGTATAAGACACCCCCTGTTTTTGGGGACTCCAATTTAAGAAAATGTGGGGAGATGGCCCAGAGTTGTTCAACTTTGCGGGGGGGGGGGGAGGAGGGTTGCCCAGAGTTGTTGAGCTTTTTGGGGAGGGTTGCACAGAGTTGTACACTAAGGGTCTGCCCGATCGCCACCAACAGGTGGCAAACGCACGCACAATTGCCACAGCGGAAGCCAATCCACAGCAGTCCTTGCTGCAGCCACAAATCATCCACCCAATTGCCGCTGACAACCTCCTGCTCGTGGCTGCAAACATTCATCCGTCCCCACTCTGCACTATCCGTGTATAAGACGAGCCCCTATTTTGAAGATTATTTTAAAGTAAAAAACCATCATTTTATACACGGAAAAGTACAGTAGGTTCCTTGGGAAGTTCTATCCCCTTTTCCTCTTGGGGGCAGGGAGGTGAGATATGAAAATGCCCCTGTGCTCTTCTGAGAATCCATCTCAATTCCTCTCTCCAGAAACAGACTTTGAACCTAACTATAGTCAGGGTTTTCCTTGAGTCCAGGTGTGGACCATTTGTCTGTACTTGATCCTCCTGCTCTTAGATAATCATGGTGAGGCTCCAAAGAGTGACCTTCCTGGCGTTGCACAACTACCTTGGACTGACCACTGAACTCTTCAGCTCTGTAAGTGAAGACTGCTCAATTAGAAGCAAAGAGAATTATATACTTCCAGTCAGGCAAACACCAGCTTAGTCTCATTTTTTGTACTGAGACCCAGCATGATTCAGTGGTTGTTATTTGTTTGTTTAAAGCATTTTTATGCCATACCAGCTCCTGAAAGAGCTTGCCTAAAATAAGTGCAGTCAAGACTGTGCCTGCCCACAAACTTGCATTTTAAAATACACAATGCAAAAAGAAAATCGGGGCTGGGGGCTGGGTGGGGAGGATAAGATGCAAACTTGGAACCTGTTCTTAGAATTACTGTTGGACTCAGGTGGAAGAGACTTGGGTTCTAATCACTGTGTGACCCTGAAGACCTTATTTCTCTACCTAGTCTACTTCACAAAGCTTTTATGGGGATAAAATAGTACCATCACCACCACCCAGTGGATGTTAAGGAAATAAGAAGAGCCTTGCTGGATCAGAGCAATGTTCCAGCTCATCCAGCATTCTACTTCCTGCAATGGTCAGCAGGAAGCCTCTGAGAAGTCCACAAGCAGTGCAGGAAAGCAACAGCCATTCTCAGTTTTGCACCCTGGCAACTGAATACTACATGAATTTTTCTTGGTCCTCAAGCCCATGATCATCTTGAATTCTTGTGGCTGTGAGTTCCATAGATTAATTATTCCTTGTGTGAATAAGTCCTTTGTCTTGTCCATCCAGAACCTGCTACCAAACAATTTCATTGTCTGATGATGCCAGGTTCTGGCATCCTAAGGAAGAATGCAACTTTACACTTCACATGACATGTGCTTTTACGAAATGCCAGTCATGTCCCCCCTTACCTCTCCCAGCTGACTGGGGGTGAGACTCAAATGCAAGCAACAAACCCATGTAGAGACTTGTGCTAGGAAAAAGGTGTCATAGGAAGTGTTAATGAGCCATTTTCTTCCATTAGTGAGCTACAGAGCCCATGATGACTCCTATATTCCTTTAATCCAGGGGTGGCATACCTTCTGCATGTGCTCCCCTCCTTGGCCTAGTTTTATGCAAGTGGAGAAAAGCTCCACTTCAAGCAATCATTTCAGACCCCTGGCAAGAATGATTTGCCTCTTCTCCTGGCAGCAAATTCCCTGGGCAGGGCAGGTGAGAGAGAGAGAGAGAGAGAGAGAGAGAGAGAGAGAGAGAAGACTGTGGTTCCCCCTCCATCACCAGCAAGCAGATTAACTCCAAGGGACCCTGGCCCACAAGAGACTCCCCACCCCCCCAATTTGTGTTACAGTAGCTTTGGCTGAATCTGCTGCTTAGCCCAGAGAGTGATGTAGACACCCATTCCTCTGAGCACAGGCCATCAACGCCTGTGGGACATCCTACTGGTGTGAGATGAGGAGATACATTTTCCTTAATAGTTTTCAGTAGTATCATTGAGTTTAGGAACACAGCATAAGAGTCCATTAGGTGCAATAATGTCTATACTGACCACCAGGAGCAGCAGCTCTATGGTGTTTCAGACCAGGAGTCTCTCTCCAGGGATTGAGCTTGGAACCTTCTGCATGCAAAGCAGGTGCTCTATCCCTAAGCTCTTGGACTGTGGTGCTTCCTGATCTGAATGGTACCTTCTTGGGTCTCTGCATTCTGCCCCTGATAGGAGAGCCAGGCCATCCCACTGGTGTCAGTTGCGAGCGTGACCTCTGGTGCAAATGCTGGCAGAGCAGTGAAGAGGCAGGTGTCCAATCTGTCGGAGGAGGACCGGGTGGAGAAGCTGGAGAAAACAGGTTCTGTAGAGACGGGTAAGGATTACCTAAGTGGGAATTGCTCTTGGGAACAACCTTGAGGGACATGGTTTTTCAGCTCTGTGTCAGCAAATACTCCTTTTTTAACTGGGGGTGTGGAACCTTAGGCTTGGGACCTGGGGCAATTCAAGCCTCTTTATCTGCCCCTCAGGATTCTCTTCAGGTCAGGCTCCTCCCCTCATGCCACCCCTCTTCACCAGCCTTTCTTCATGCCCTCCTTGAGCTGCAATGTGTCCATGAACTCTGATGATAAAGTGCCAACTTCCTGGGGCCTTGGTTGCCAGAGCACCCACAAATTTCCCCATGAAGGGGCTGAACACCCACAAATTTCAGTGCCAGGGCCATGCATGCTGCGTGGCACCCACGGCCTCGGGCACCCACGGTCACAGGGCTAAGCTGGCACTCCTGGCTCTGATAATGCCTCTTGTTTGCCTGGCTAGAGAACAGATTGTGTGTGTAGAAACTAGCCTACTATAAAAAAGGTAAAATTGAAAGTTGTTGTTCTGCCCACTTTGTCTCTGGCCCTACCCACTGCTGGCATGTGGCCCTCGGAAATTTTCCCCGGAAGGTAATATGATCCTCAGGCTGAAAAATGTTCCAATTCCTCAGTGGTAGCAATTAAAACCATTCTGTTAGGAGCAGGCCCTGGGAGTGTGCTTCCACCATAGACTAGGGAAGGGTGGAGCCAAGGATAGGCATCATCCAGCACCTTCCGAGAACTGTGCTTTGGTAGGGGCTCCGCATGTGACTCTTCTGTGACTCTTAGTTCCCCTCCCTTTCCTCAATGCACCTGCGCATCAAGCCCACACAGCTGACCATGGAAGCCAGGCAAAAAGCAATTTGTTAGTATATTGTCTATTGTTGTGTTCTGTATTGCAGATGCAGGGAGGCCTTCCATATCTGAGAACCCTCTCAAAAGGAGCTTGTCCTTGACATCATCCTCTGGATATTCTGAAGGTGAGTGTGAACCATTGAGGGGGAAACAGCAGGTGTGGGGAGCTTCACCATGGCACTGAATGCCCCCTAAGTTCACTTCTTTTTAAAGAATTAAGATTTTACTGTTTTGTCATATTACTAAGCAACAAGATACAGTATAGTACAAAATATACACATTTTCTGTAGATTTGAGGTTGGCTTGTATAGGAGTTCAAATTGCTTAATTTGTCACATTTCCAGGTTCATGGCAGTTCCACTTCCCACATAGAATCACAGCAACCAAAGACCTTTGCAGTGCGGAGGAGCCCCCACCTTCTCCTTTTTTGCAATGAGCATAATAAAAATCTACCAGTTCACAAACAATGTGCCTTTTAGTTTCATCCCTTGCTATTTTCAGTTTAGTGGTTAATTTTTCTATCATCGCTAATTGCCAGATTTTTAAATATATATACCTTGCGGTCAATGCTTCACCCTCTAAAGATTTACAATAACTGTCTATCAGTAGCGTGGCTGTTCATAACAGAGGATCAGTACAATGCTTACAATGAAGTTTCATATTGTCTCCTTGGTTAAGATTAAGTGCTGCCAACTCTGGACCTTTAACCACGTTCTGCCCAGTTATCTCTCCAATTTCTTTGAGTACTTCATCCCAGAACATGACCACCTTATCACTGATCTGCCATATGTGCTGAAGTGAACCCAATGTCATGGTGGGCAGGGCCAATGTGGGCCTCTCTTCTGAGACCAAACTGATCCTAAAACCACTGCCACAGCCTTTAGCAGGGTGGGCCAAGATGCTGTAGATCCATGGTTCCCAAAGTGGGCAGTACTGCCCCTGGGTGGTGGTGGGTTTACCTAGGGGGCACTAAGAGGCAGGGGGGCACTGAACAGGGTATGGGGCACTGGGGATGTGTCTATGGGATCTAGGTGGTTGTGTCTAGAAATTGTTTGGGAACCACTATTGTAGAGGGTGATGTCTTCTCTCCATCTTCCCTCTGCAGGAAGCTTGACTAGCAGCAAGCTGGACTTGGACATGGCCTACGAGAGAGCCAGAGTTGCCTCTTCTTCCTCCTCTTCAGAAGTGCTTTCCAGCAATGTCACATGCAAGGTAGATTTTCGGAGCCTTCCTCCTCCTCCTCCTCCTCCTCCTCCTCCTGTAGAGGCATTGGCTAGCTTCACAGTTTTTCCTGCATCATGATTTTTGCATAGCACACACACATATCATGATTCACGATATATTGCTGGGTCAAAAATTATGAAACTGATATCACGGTATGGATTTCAAACTGGTTTTGGACAATATATCAATAAATCATGCAGCCATAACAATAGCATACCCATTAAGCTGCCCTCTGTATTTGCAGCGACTGGAAAGAACCAGTCCCTTTGTGGCCTTCACAATGTTTGGTGAGAAATTGCTGCCATTGCCTCTTGAATTGGATTGAGTGAAAGAAAGATTGAATCCTTTTGCCATTAAGCAGGGTCGCCATACAATGGTACCTTGGTTCTTGATTCTTGATCTTAATCCATTCCGGAAGTCAGTTCGACTTCTGAAATGTTTGAAAACCAAGGTGCAGCTTCTGATTGGTGCAGGGGTCCCAGAAACTATAGCTGACAGCTGCATCAGATGTTCAGCTTCTGAAAAAAGTTTGAAAACTGGAACACTTACTTCTGGGTTTTCGGTGTTTGAGAACCAAGGTGTTTGAGAATCAAGGCGTTTGAGAACCAAGGTACCACTGTATTTCAAAAAGTAAAAACCAGGACATCGTAAAAGTTGACTTGCCTAAGACCCAGTACAAAGTGCCACCCTTCAGAAATTCCCCCCAGGTATCAATTCCTGGTAATGTCCGGGAAAATCCAGACATATGGCAGCCCTACATTAAGCATTCTTTTGGGGGTTTACATGTAATGGGGGAAGTGAAGGTTAAGGAATGAAGCAGTTGCTAAGAAGTCCCATGCAGGGTTTTTGGCTTATGTGGCCACAGTGTGCCAGGTGGTACTCAGCACAGCATGGAAAATTTAACCTCTGGTGTTTCTTCTTCTTTAAGTCCATCTTGAAGAAGACGGTGACAGTGACAGAAATGCCCTCGGCCATCTTCCACTATACACAGGACCACCTCTCAGCCCAGGAGCCCAGTGCCAGGAAGCAGTCTGAGGCCATCTTAGAAGCTGCCAAGATGGACCTTTTAACCTTGATGAAGTTGGATGTGAGTCATGGCGAGGGCCAAACTGGGTTTGCATAATTCCACACTGTAATGAAAGGCAGTCCCGAGCGCAGCCATGGAGAAAATGTTTATCCAACCTCTGCTGGATGGGGAAATGAGCTTTGTCAAAAAGTGGCTTTAGTAATGATTTAAAAAAGCGGGGAGGAGATCTTTTCAACCTCCAAGAAATGTAGGATTTGCCATGCTTCATCCTTCAATCTCTTTTTAAACTTTGTAAGAAACATGACCTGCAATGAAATGTTCAGGGTTTCAGCTTTTTCATGCCCTTTTCCAGCATACTCCATTCCTTCCCTTCCTCCAGCAACACACAGTCAGCATTCTTCACTACTGAGCATGCTTAGTCCTCACTGACATGCTTTGAGTCGTTTCTTCTTCCCCCACCCAATGACTTTTTAAAATATTACCTGCAAACTCTGGGATTTTCCTCCAGGCCTGCTGATACCTCAGTCTCTGCACAGATGTGGGGTTTTTTTGCCTATGTAAGAGGGAGTTTGCACTGGTCTTCAACTGGTGGATTGGGACCCACTAGTGGGTCATGGCCTGATCTAATGTGTGGGTCACAACAGGAGGGCAATGTATGGTGGAATCTCAGCACAGCTGTGTGTGCCATCAGTGAGGAGAATGGAGCGGGGCCTTTGTGCCCAGTGTTGCATCACTCCCTGTCACTATCTGAGCCAGCACCCAGAACTTACTCAATTTGCTATGGCTTTTAATGCCACTGTCTGCAACAACCCCAGATTAAAATTTAGTGCCTAGGAATGTTGACTGTGGGTGTTTCCCTCCACTTCTTATATATGGCAAGTAGATTATTTTAATCCAAGTCCACACACCACAGTGAGCAACCAGGACATCTTGGGAACTTTACTAGCCAGGATGTTGTTACCTCTCCACATCGCGTTTGATTTGGCAGCTTTCAATTTGACTGTGTGTGTCTCTTTTATCACCCTCTTAGGACCCCTGCCTTTTGCATGGGAAAGTGACCCTGCATCAGGTTACCGCTGGGACAGTGGTGTCGAGGCAAGGTGACCAGGTGAGTCCTTGTATGCCACTTTCCTATGTGAGTCAAAACGCAGCTTGTGGGGAGCTTTACCTTCTCTGATCTCTAGGGTTCATTTTGAGTTGCCACTGTGCAGCCACATGAAGCTCCATTCAACCAGATCTTTTTTTTAAAAAAAATGATATTTATTAAAAGTTTAACAATTACAGAAAAAGAGAAAAAAGGAAGACAGTAAAAAGTTACAATACAATACATCAAAGGAAAATGAAAACCAGAATAAGAAAAAAAAATCAGTACATCGAAGCAAAAAAGCAAAAACGTTTAAAAACAAAAACATTTAAAAACACATCCAATATTCCATATCTTTACTTTTCATTTACTTGTTTCCTCGACCTCCTCACACCTCCCTTTTTGTATTCTAGTTCAGTTAACTATTTCAGCAAATTCTTTCCATCTTTCTCAATTTTTGTTCTATAATTTATCTTAACAGTCTATCCTTCAATTTTTCCATTTTTGCCCATTATCAATCAACTTTTACTTAATTCTTTATTACATTTCTGCTAAAACCATATAACTTCATTCCAACATCCTTCTAGCATTCATTAATTTTGCAATATTTCTGTAAATATACTTTAAATTTTTTCCAATCTTCTTCCACCGACTCTTCTCCCTGGTCTCGGATTCTGCCATTCATTTCCGCCAATTCCATGTAGTCCATCAGCTTCATCTGCCATTCTTCCCTGGTGGGTAGAACTTGTGTCTTCCAGTGCTTTGCAATAAGTATTCTTGCTGCTGTTGTAGCATACATAAAGAAAGTTCTATCCTTCTTTGGCACCAATTGGCCGACCATGCCCAGGAGGAAGGCCTCTGGTTTCTTCAGGAAGGTATATTTAAATACCTTTTTCATTTCATTATAGATCATCTCCCAGAATGCCTTAATCTTTGGGCATGTCCACCAAAGGTGAAAAAAAGTACCTTCAGTTTCATTACATTTCCAACATTTGTTATCGGGCAGATGATAAATTTTTGCAAGCTTGACTGGTGTTATGTACCACCTGTAAATCATTTTCATTAAATTCTCTTTTAAGGTATTACATGCCGTAAACTTCATGCCAGTGATCCATAACTGTTCCCAGTCAGCCATCATGATATTATGTCCAACGTCTTGTGCCCATTTAATCATAACAGATTTCACCGTTTCATCTTGTGTATTCCATTTCAACAGCAAGTTATACATTCTTGACAAATTCTTAACTTTAGGATCTAACAATTCTGTTTCCAGTTTTGTTTTTTTCCACCTGGAAGCCTAGTTTTTTATCCAAATTATATGCCTCCATTATTTAATAATAGTGGAGCCAATCTCGTACTCTATTTTTTAGTTTTTCAAAACTCTGCAATTTTAATCTGTCTCCCTCTTGTTCCAGGATTTCCCAATACTTCAGCCATTTGGCCTCCATATTGAGTTTTTTCTGTGCCTTTGCTTCCATTGGTGACAACCATCTTGGGGTTTTATTTTCTAGCAAATCCTTATATCTTATCCAAACATTAAACAATGCTTTTCTGACAATATGGTTTTTAAACGCTTTGTGTGCTTTAACCTTATCATACCACAGGTATGCATGCCAACCAAATACATTGTTAAAACCTTCCAAATCCAGCACATCCGTATTTTCAAGAAGCATCCATTCTCTCAGCCAGCAAAATGCGGCTGATTAAGGTCTGGCAGGGCAAATCCACCTCTTTCTTTAGCATCTGTTAATATCTTAAATTTTATTCGAGGCTTCTTGCCCTGCCAGACAAATCTAGAGATATCTCTCTGCCACTTCTTGAAACAATCCATTTTATCCAAAATTTGCAAAGTTTGAAACGAAAACAGCATTCTTGGCAATATTTTCATTTTTATCGCAGCAATTCGGCCTAGCAATGATAACTTCAAATTTGACCATATTTCTAGATCCTTTTTCACTTCAACCCAGCATTTTTCATAATTATCCTTAAATAAATTCACATTCTTAGCAGTCATATTAACCCCTAAGTATTTTACTTTCTTAACCAGTGTTAATCCTGTCTCTTTCTGAAACTTATCTCTCTCCATTTCCGTTAAGTTTTTCTCTTAAGACTTTAGTTTTCATCTTATTCAACTTAAATCCTGCTACCTGACCAAATTCTTGAATCAATTCTAATACTCTTTTAGTGCTTGATTCTGGTTCCTGTAAAGTCAATACCAAGTCATCAGCAAATGCTTTCAATTTGTACTGTTTGGCTCCCACTTGTATACCTTTTACCAATTGGTCCCTTCTAATCATATTTAACAAAACCTCCAGGACCGAAATAAAGAGCAATGGAGAGATAGGGCAACCTTGTCGTGTTCCTTTCTCAATCTTAAATTCTTCCGTCACTACGTTGTTCCCAATTAATTTAGCCTTTTGTTCTGAATAAATTGCACCTATACCGTTTCCAAAACCTTGACCAACCCCCATCCCCAATAAATTCTTTTTCATAAAACTCCAAGAAATGTTGTCAAAGGCTTTCTCTGCGTCCACAAATATCAAAACTGCTTTGGTATTGATCTTCACTTGTAGTTTTTCTAAGATATTAATTATATTCCTCGTATTGTCGGACAGGTGTCTGCCCGGGAGAAAGCCCGCTTGATCTTTATGAATTACTTCTGTTAGCGCCTTTTTTAATCTTTTAGCCCTCTGGTGCCCTTTTCCCTTCCAATATTTCATTGCAGACTTCCTTTAAAGGTTGTATTAACCATTCTTTCAAAGATCTGTAATATCTAGAAGTCAGTCCATCCGGCCCTGGGGATTTACCCAGTTGCATATTCTGAATAGCCCCTTCTACTTCCTGTTCCGTTATTTTATAATTCAACATTAGCTTATTTTCCTGGGAAATTTGTTGTAGTCATTTGTTGTAGTCCATTCAACCAGATCACATCGCTGCCCCATCTTGCTTGGTATTTGCTACTCTGACACGTGGCCGGTCTCCAGGGTCTTGGGAAGAGAAAGGGATTTTCGTCTGCTGCCTCCTGGTCCTTTTAATGGAGAGACGGTGGGAACTGGACTTTCTGCGTGGAAAGCAGATGCTCCACCACTAAGCTCTGACCCTTTCCCAAAGTACATAAGAAGCTGCCTTGTATAGGGTCAGACCATCAGTCCATCTAGCTCTGTGTTGTCTACACTGACCAGCAGCAGCTCTCCATGGTTTGAGGCAGGGAGTCTTTTCCCAGACTGACCTGGAGATACTGGGGGTTGAACCTTGGAATATCTGTGTGTAAGGCAGATGCTATAGCACTCAGCTCTGGGCCTTGGCCTAAAGATGAAGTAAGAATTTAGTCCCCACAGTCCTGTATTTTACATAGGAACCTCTTAGGCTGGCTCATCTTGAGCCAGAGCATTGGTCCATCTATCTCAGTTCTGTTTATACTGACTGGCAGCAGCTCTCTACAGTTTGAGGCACTGAGTCTTTTCCCAGCTCTGTGTGGAAATGTTGGGGGTTGAACCTGAGTCTTTCAGCATGTAAAACTTGCACTTCTTCACGGAGCTATGGCTCTTCAACTCTTAGAATAGATATGGGGTAACCTTTAGCCCTCTAGGTGTTCCTGGACTGCAACTCCCACTGTAACACCACTCCCCCCATATAATCCACCCCTGGCTTTGACTTTGCAAACATAGAAACAGGTGGTACCTGATACAGAGGAACAGACTCTGCTTCTGCCCTTGCAGGATGTCAACATCCGATTTGTGATCTCAGGAATGCTTCATGTCTATCAGCGGAAGATTGACTCAGAGGAGGAGACCTGCCTGTTCATCACCCACCCTGGGGAGCTGGTGGGGCAGCTGGCTGCCCTTACGGGGGAGCCCCTCATCTTCACCATCAAGGCCAATCGCGATTGCAGCTTCCTGGCCATCTCCAAGTCGCACTTCTATGAGTGAGCCTTCTCCCCCATCTCCTTTGATGTGTTTGCAAGTATTGCTGGAGGAAGCTAGGAATTCTAAGCCTTGGTTGAATGACTCATACCTCTAGGCCAGTGCCCTCCTGATGCTTAAGACTGCAACTCCCATCAGTCCCAGCCAGCATGAACAGGATTGGGGACAGTGGCGTAGCGTGGGTTGTCAGCACCTGGGGCAAGGCAAGTAATTTGCGCCCCCTAACCCGTGGATTTTAGCACTCAAGTGCGAGCGCACCCCCCAGATGTTGAGCCCGGCCCCCCTGCACCCCCCCACGCTACGCCACTGGGGCTGGGGGCGAGCGAAGGAGCCAAGGACCCCCTCAAAAGGCTCAGCAGGAATTTATTAAATTTATTATTTGCTGAGCCCTCGCGGGCCGAGCCAGCCGAAGCCCCCTCCTCTCCTTGGGCTGTAGGTGGAGCTCCAGATCCGGGCTTGGCGAGCGCCTCTCCTCCTCCCGGCAGGGTCCGGGGGCTTCCAGCCGTGCTCCGTCCTCGCCCCCCCCCCGCGCGCGCGGCTGAGAGCCGGAGCCAGCGGTGCCCCCTTCTGCCCTCCTCCCTCTCCTCCCTCCCAGTCTGCAGAAGCAACCGCCGCCTGTGGCTGGGCCGAGGGGATGGCGGCGGCGTCGGGGTGCGGAGGCTGCCCGTGCCTGGCCAGGCGTCGGTGGCGGTGTTGGCGCTGCTGCAGCGGCTGCTCCTCCTGCGAGCAAGGCTGGCGGTGGGGAGCCCGGCAGAGGAAGGAACTTGTCCCTTCCCTCTGGACTCGCGCCCCCCCAGATGTTGCGCCCGGTGCGGCCGGCACCCCTGGCAGCCACCACGCTACGCCACTGGTTGGGGATGATGGGAGCTGAGACTCCTGTAGCATATTGAGGGTATCATAATGGCTACATTAAAATCTTAAAGGCATAAAAAAATCAGGGTCGAGGTTAACAGCAGCACAAAGCAGCAGGGCAGGAGTGAAGAAAGTCACCTACGTGACCAAAGGCACGGGTAAAGAGTTGTCTTGACCAGTTATCAAAAACCATTCAGTGACGGTGCAAGGTGCACTTTGGAGGAATCCTGGTTGCTCCTATGCACATAGCACTTCTGAGGTTTTTGCCAGGTACTGCTTAGGCACTTTCCAACCTATCTTTCCAACCTTAAGGACTAGCACCTTGCTTTTATTTATTTAAATGCCAGAATGCCAGATTCTGTATGCAGTGTTGTTTTCCATACGTGTACTGAAGCATTTACGTGTACAATGCACTTCATATGAACCTGATCGGAGCTTTGCTTGGCTCCCCTTTTTGTCTAGCTGCAGCCAATGCTCTGCCTCCAGAGCTTGAATGATGACCCATTCCTCTCCCAGAAAGCTTCTCCGTTCCCACTTCCTTCTTCCCCCAGTTGAGGCAAGGCTAAGTGCTGTGAGGGGTAGTGGGAGGAAACAGTTCAAAGCCAGCCCTTGTCTCCAGCCCAGCTGTGGGACCAACTAAGACAGCAGCCTGTTAGCAGTACCACGGCCCATCTCACCCTCTTGTCAGGGAGCTCTGCCACTGGGTGTGCCCCTGCCGTGGGATTTAAGTACCGGGCAGATGCCAGCTAATTACACCATTTCCCTGAACTCACAGCTGTGATTCAATAAATAAATGCTGGGTAGCATAGGGCAGGGGGCTTTTGAATCCCCCTTCCCAGTATCCAATTAAGCCACCAGGGAAGGCGGGAAGTTGTGAGATGTGTGGTGAGTTGCAAGCAAAAGGACCAGGAAGCCTTGGATCATGCCTTCCCCAGAAACCGACTGGTGGGAGCTTCGCCTTTTTATTTTTTAAATTCTTTCTATTAAACAACGAAAACAGACTATATGCAGAACAGGAAAAACAAACAAAACATTAACAGTATAATAATAATAAATTAAACACAAAGAGCTTTTGATGCCATTTTTGTTTCCCCCCCTGTTTCTTTCAATCTAAGTTGCATTTTTATACCTCATTTATAATTTAATAATTGTACCCATCTCATTTACTCCTGATTTTTTCTTCTTCATTGGAGACTGCTGCTTCTTTTTGTGCATTGAGGATCATGACACACACCCCCGCCCCGCATCCTTTTCCTCTCGTAATTTGAGCACTGAGAGTTTGGCGCACGCCCAAGTCTCTTAGTAGCCAGTGGCCATGAAAGGAAGCTGACTTGTATGGAGTCAGACCATCAGTATGTCTAGCTCAGTATTATCTACCCTGACCTGTAGTGGTAGCAGCTCTCCAAGAAAGTCTCTCCCAGTCCTGTCTGAAGATGCTGGGAATCAAACCTGGTAACTTCTGAATTCAAAATGGATCCTCTGTCACTGAGCTGTGGCTCTTCCCATATCTCCTGTGGTAAATGATGCTGCTGCCTTGTTTTCTAGTATGTGTATGTTTACAACCTTACAGGTCGCAACCCTTTTTTGCTTTTCCAATTAATATAAATGGGTTGTAACAGAGTGAAATTTGAGACAAGCATACTTAAAAGGATAAAACAAGCCCCTGATTATTTGAAATGTTTGTTGGCTGGTTTCTCATTCCACTCTGTATGCTTGACCTTAAAAAAACAAAACAAAACACTTCTTGTTTTTTTAAATATTTTATTACTGCATCTGCCTTAAGGGCCCCATTCAGTTTGAAAAGCAGAGTAATAACAGGGAAAGGAAAGGAAAATAAACGTAGCCCTTTCCAAAACGGTTCAGAATGCACTTGCCTCCCAAGCAATCCAGCAAACAGAAGTCAGGGTGACTCTGCCAGAGTTTAACTTTTTGAGGGGTGGGTGAATAGTGGAATCAAATTACCCAACAAAGCTAACAGAAGAGTTTTGGACTGGGTTTTTGGACCTTCCTTCTCTTCCCTCCCTCCCTCCCACCCTCCCTTCCTTCCTCGGCAAATGGTGCAGTTAGCCATCTCTGTGCCCTCTGAGGCCCAGCACTTCCTAACTGCCAGACCTTGCCTTTCAGGATAATGCGGGAGCAACCCACTGTCGTGTTGGGTGTGGCTCATACAGTTGTGAAGCGGATGTCATCTTTTGTGAGGCAAATCGACTTTGCTCTGGATTGGATGGAAGTAGAAGCGGGACGGGCTGTTTATAGGTAGGGTGCATGCAAAATGGAAAGCTTGTGTACCCCTTTGCCCCCTCCCCCTGCAAAATGGGGGAACCTACCAAGCGGTCAAGCTTTTCTGTCCCTTGCAGGAGGCAATAGGGTAGATGTGGGGGAAAGCTGTGCAGAATAGGAGCATTTCCACATGAAAGTCTATAGAGAGGGGACTGCTGTGAACACAAGCATGTATTGAAATACTTCCTTGATTTAAAACCTCTTGAGCAAATTTGCCTAGGGATATGCTGAATGCCAAAAGGTGCATTAGTTTTGGCTTATTTTTGTTGCTCTTGTTTTCAAGCCTTTTGCATTTTGTGCATTTAAGGGAATTGTAATAAAAATTGTAAATTAAAATAAACTTGTGCGTGGAAAGCTAGTCTGTTTGTAGGATTCTGCCTGGGTCTTTTCTCTGACATCCAGGTTTTCCATGTGCAGGGAGTTCAAATACTCCCATGTATGTTTTTAAACAAAAATAGGAGGAGGTAGAAAAGTGACACAAACACGCAGTGGTCAAAAGCAGTACAGTCCCTGCAGGTTAGCTTCCTGTGGCTTTTCTGGCCCAGTCTATTGAATATTCCATAGACCTAGACTGCTCTGGGCCTGCCAGTAATCAGGCCAGAAATGGAGATTGTGCTTTTAGGGTCTTTCCCTCCTGTAACTGGTGTGTCCTTCCACAGGCAAGGGGACAACTCAGATTGCACCTACATTGTGCTGAACGGGCGGCTCCGCTCTGTCATCAGGATGGATGATGGGAAGAAGCAGCTGACGGGGGAATATGGCCGCGGTGACCTGATTGGCGTGGTAAGTTCCTCCTGGCTTGTGAATTAGATTGAGATTGAGACCTGTTTGAACCAAACCCATTTTCTGAGTTGTTGATGGTGCTGGAGGCAGCAGGTTGCAGTAGGAGCCTAAGCAGCTTGGCCTTTCCCTAAGGAATGAGTTGTTCAGGCTGAGGAGCCTATCCAGCTTTATAAAGCCAAATGGAATCCTATTGGTTCCCTTTGGGCCACCTGACCAGCCCCCAACAATGATGGGGAATCTGTGGCCCTCCAGTTGTTGCTGGGCTACAGTGCTCATCATCCCTGACCACTGACCTTGGCTGAGCACGAATGGGTAGTTTTGCATCTTGTACAATTGGAACATTCAGTCATTTCCAGAACAAATGGGCAGTTGAGTAATCTGCCTTGAGAGGAGGCTGCTCGTTGTATCACTGCATGGCTTGCTGTTCCGGGCTTTTCTTCTCCAATCAGACATTCCCAGAACAGTGACATAAAGAAACTCAGGGCTTGTGCCAAGTAATAGCCTTCCTCTTTTGCGTTCTAGAGGTGAACCTCTTTGGGTTGTAAGAGTGAAGTCTCCATTTTGTTTGTAGGAACAATAGAAGCTGCCTTATATTGAGTTGGCCCATCTTGCCCCGTAGTGCTGACTTGGCAATTGCTCTCCAGGGTTTCAGACAGGATCTCTCCCATCACTACCTAGAGATGCTGGAGATTGAACCTGTGGCTTTCTGCATGGTTTTAAAACATTCTTATTTTATATTTTAAAATCATACCTCTTATTGCCTGTGTTCTCAGATGTGCATTAGGCTTCTAGAGATATATCCAATTAATGTTGCTTGGCTGCTGGAATCTACAATAAAACTTTGGTTTTTTTAAAAAAAGGCATGCTTCTTACATCTTAATAACCCCTTTTCAAAAATAACAAGCTCAAGCCTGACATTCTGGCTATAATATCTGTTCCAACAAGAGGTGTGCAATCTTTATAATGCGTCATGATCTTTTAAATGCCTCAACTCTGCTGGCAGCAGAATTAATTATGCACTGGAAGCAGGGATGGCGATTTTTCTTTTGCTTTAGCGGGCTGCGGAATTTATCGTATACTGCTGTGGAATTTTGGTGTGTATGTGTGTAAAATTCATATAATTTCAAAGCGCAAAGTACTGCTGTCCCTGACAGCAAACTCTGAAGGAAAACAAAAGGTTTGAAAGGCACTTCCAGAGCAGTATTCAGCCCAGGAGCTGGTGATAAACTGCCACAAAGATTAAATTAAATTAGCAAGTACTGCATTGAGCCAGCTTGTGAGGCAGTGAATTTCATTTTACGCTTCAAGAGATAGAGGAGTATTATAGCCTGCTCTAAACATTCTGGTTAATTCAACTCATAAATATTAGCATGATGGGACAGCACAGAGAGAGCAAGAACTGGCAGATTAGGCCATTCAAACTTGTTTTGGCCAGAATGCAAAGATCCACACTGCTAGGTCTATGCCCTGAAGATGAGGTTCCTTAGCTCATCCAGCGGAGCTTTTTTCCACTGCTGCCACTGAAGTGGGATTTAAGAATTAAGTTTGAGTCAGCACAGTTTGGGTCTAAAGTAGTTCATTGGAACCAGGCTGTGGAATGTTTTTGGTTTTTTTAATGGTTAAATTAAAGCATGTACCTCTCATCCGATTACTGTTTTTATATCATTTCTGAAATCACCTCTCTTGGGCCATATTCACACCATACATTTAAAGTGCCTTTGTTTTTGGGGGTGGTGAGAGTGTTAGGAGATTCCTATACCCCTCACAGAGTTATAATTCCAAGAGCTCCCAGGAAAGAGGGATTGACAGTTAAAACGACTTTGGGAATTGTCCTCTTGCTGGCTTCTGGTATAGCAGATACAAGATGATCAAATTAGCTTCAGTTTAGAACTATGACATCCCAACAGAAGTGCGAATGTACAATGTATAAAACATTTGATGAGCTTGTATCTCATAAACTGATACAAAAGTTGGATCAACCATACTTTGTTATTACAGCAATCACAGTAGCAGCTCTCACCCTGAGGGTCAGTTAAAGCATCACAAAATCTAGATAAAGCTAAAAGCAGAAGGCGTGAATATGCTTTTCTACATCTGTTAGCTAATTATCTCAAAAATTTGACAATGTTTTTCACTATTCAAGAAGCAGGGAGGGCTATTAGCTGATTTAAAGAATTTGTAACTGATTGGTTTTATTTCTGTAGTCTAAATAAACTAGCATAAAGCCAGAACTTCAGTAGAGATGGTACTTTTGAGAAATGTGGGAGAACATTAAGATAAGCACAAGCTACTTCTAATTTTAGAGAGATTTTTTTAAAAATTTTAATCATTTTTTCCAGTAATGGCCAAGAACTAATATAGCCATCAGTATACAATAGAACGTTGCTAATGAAGAGTTGTCCCTGCTGGTTAATCAGCTGATCCTTTAGCGGACTAGTTTGCTGATCTTACCTTTTTTTTAAAAAATAAGTTTTTAAGGTGTACAGCCTTAGAGATAATCTATGATTCCAATTCAATCCATGATAAACTAATTGTGGTATTAATTCATTTTTTTCAAATTTCTGATGAAATCCAAGCAGGACCAGTAGCTCAGACAATCAAATTATCTTATTCATGAAAGGATGGGGAGATTAGCTCAACCCTCTGTGTGCCTGTTTAAAAATATATATTTATCATTCTGTTTTTGGCTTGGCACCCAAGATTGCTGAGCAATGAGCAGAGTTGATACTATAGGCAGTTGCAAAAGTTGTGCCCCTGCTATCCAAAGAACAGATTTGTTTTTAGGGCTTTTTATATTTTTAAAAATTGCTTCCAAATTCATCCTCTTTGTCCATTGTCATCCTGATTTCAATGGAGAATCATAGAATTGTAAAGTTGGAAGGGATCCTTCAGGTCATCTCATCCAACCCCCTGCAATGCAGGAATCTCAACTAAAGCATCCATGGCAGATGACCGTCAAACCTCTGCTTAAAAAACCTCCAAGGAAGGAGAAGGACAGGTGGGGAATTTCTGTGTTCCTTCAGATGTTGTTGGACTGCCAGCTCCCATCATCCCTGACCATCAGCTGCACTGGCTGGGCAACAACATCTGGTCTTGCTGCCCCTGTCAGAATTCCACAGGTGTGCAAAATACTACTACTAGAGTGTTAGTGTGAGAATCAGTGTAGGCTGTGGCCACTCAGAATATGGTTCTGTGCCGAGGTTTTTAATGCAAGAAAGTTGTGGGGGTCATTTTTGAGGACGAAATGCGTATACAACTGGGGAGGACCAAGTGGGCGAAGGCTGGATTAGGATTTTGAAATAGTGTATGTATATAATAAATCAAATTAGTCTTCATCTCCTGTTGGAACAGGGTAAACAGACCCAAATGGCAAGTGACGTCCATTCACTTAACAGAATCCATTAGTTGCTAAGCGCTGGACTGGCTCAAGTGTTCTTTCTCTCCATTCTTTCTGGGCTGCTACCGCTTCTCATGGGGCAGCCTGCCACCAAAAGCCAGGTCAGGTTCCGGCACTGGAAAATGTCAGCGCTTCCCTCAGGGCAGGGAGCAATGTCACTTCACTTAGCACGAGGTCTCATTAAATGATGACTCACTCTGTTCCTAGGTTTGAAAGTGATAAACAGGCAGTGGGAGCGCCATTTTTTTGTCGAAAGAAGGCATGGCCACATCTCTTCATTTCCTTAAAAAAAACAGCATTGATCCATTTGATCTAAATGTTGGGTTCTTGAAGACCTTTTGAAGAAGAGAGGCCTCCCCAAATGTGAGGTGAATTAGGCAGTTCTGCTGGCTCCTGTCAAACAGAAGCTCTTGTGAGTAAGAAATAGATCTTTATTCAGGAACGTAATGGTGTAGGTTCAGCGGCAGACATAGTCATGATTCAGAAGCAGGGCAAGAAGTTCAGAACTGGACAAAAGTGAAACAAAATGTCCCATCAAGTTCCATCCCTCTTTCCACCAAGTTTTTAAAGACGAAGAGGTTCTCAATAATGAGACTCTCACCTTTCAATAATGTTGTTCTTGCAAGTGTCTTCTCTGTCAGGGTGGATGAGTCTGCTGTCATCTGCAAAGGTGGTGCCAGGTTCTAAGTGACAATGCTTCACACTTTGGTTCAGTCATAACCACCTCCTGTCCAGCCCACTTCCCCTATCAACTAATCAAAGCCCTCTCCAGCCGCCCCAGGGGCTAGTATTCCTGCTCCATCTTGTTTCTCCTAACTTCAGAACATACAGTTTCCTGCGGTTTCAGGCAAGTATCTTCAGCCTTCTCAGACCCAGGACCCACTGTTAACCCAGGAACGCATTTGGGGACCCATTTCTTAATCTTTGACCATATATTTGCACGGTGGCAGTACTTCTGTTTTGACCCAGCTTGGATCAGGCCACAGGCCCTAGCGCATCCTGATCAGTTGAAGACCTGTGGTTTAGGGCATTGCTTTCCAAACTTCTGATAGTTGAAGGATACTCACATGCATGTGGAGGGTTCTCCCATCTCAGTTCAGCTTCCAAAGTCACACTTTGCTCTTACATTCGAGATGGTTTACCTGTAGAAATTGTGCATGGTATGTAGGAAGTGTACAGAGAAATTTCTCCCATAATGATAAAATGCACAGGAAACCACTTCTATACTGAGTCAGAACCTCATTGGTCCATCTATCTCAATATTGTCTGCACTGACTGGCAGCACTCTCTGGTGCTGCTAAGGATTGAACCTGGGACATTTTGCTTGCAAAGCAGGTGTTTTACCCCTCAGCTATAGCCCTATCCCGTGAAAGAGTTACCCTATGAAATGTGATGAGAAGAAGGATTCAAGACAGCCAAAAGAAGTGACATCTTATAGTGCAAAATAAATGTATGGAGTTTGCTGCCCTCAGATGTGGGGTGACCCGTGGCTTTGAAGCAGAGATTAGACAAAGGAGGAACAGTCCATCAGTGAGTATTAATCACAATGGCTGTAGGCAGTATTCATGTCCAGAGGCAGGCAGCCTAAACACCAGACGTGTTGGGAGAGGGAGCGACAGCAGGAGTGCATTGCCAGGGCGCTTCTGAGTTGGGTGGCTATTATAGGAATCAGGATGCTTACTGGATGGACCTTTTTGGTGTGATCCAGCAGGTCTCTTCTCGTATGAAACAGGAAGAACTCTGCACTCAGAGGAGCCATCCTTGCATTTTTGTGTGAATCCAAAAGTTCTTTACAGTACTTATTTTATTTTTGTAAATTGCCTCCCAATTTTTGAAGGAGCAGTGACTCAGAGGGACTCAATAGGAAGTTTCCTCTAGGCCAGGGTTTTCCAGACTTGGGTCTCCAGCTGTTTTTGGACTATAGTTCCCTTCATCTCTGTGAGAAAGATGGGAAGAATTTGCTGAAACAATTAATTGAACTAGAATACAAAGAAGGTAGGTGCGAGGAGGTCGATTAAACAAGCAGATGAAAGGTAAAGATAGGGAATATTGGATCTGTGTTTTAGTGTTATTGTTTCTTTTTGTTGTACTGTTGTATTGTTTTTCTGTGTTTTTCTTTTTATGTATTGTAATGTATGTCCTGTTAAATTTTTTGTTGTCTTTTTTGTAATTTCTAAACCTTTAATAAATATCATTTTTTTAAAAAAAAAAATATAGTTCCCTTCATCTCTGACCACTGGTCCTGCTAGCTAGGGATGATGGGAGTTGTAGTTCAAAAATAACTAGAGACCCAAGTTTGGGAAACCCTGCTCTAGGCAATTCTGCTGCATCTCAGGATGGGGAGCAATTCTTATACTTGATGTCATGACTGGGCTCAATTACCCATTTCCCTGCAGAGGCTGATGGGAAAGAGGCAAGCCCAGGGCAGTGAACTATGTCAGAAGACAGCAGGCAGGATTACTCTTTTAGGAAAGAGGAGCATTGGTTTATTAAGAAAGAATTACTTAAGTAAGCCCCCCCCCTTCAATACACTGTTTGAATACTTTGGGCTTGGGAGGTAGGATAGGGCTGTGCATATTACTGAAATCAAACAAAACTTCACTTCCTTCTCTCTTATGAAATCAATCAAAGATGGGGCAAATGAAAACAGAGAACTGAACAAGTTCACCTAGAAGCAGAGGTTACCCCTGCTTTGTGCTATGTTTTGGTTTGGCAGTGCTATGGCAGTTGCTGGTACCACAGCAGCACTACGGCGATTACCAGTGCCATCTCAGCAGCAACTTTCTCTTCTCTCTATCTTAGGTTGAAGCCTTAACCCACCAGCCCAGGGCAACAACAGTACACGCCGTTCGTGATTCTGAGCTGGCCAAACTTCCAGAAGGAGCGCTGACTTCGATCAAACGCAAATTCCCCCAGGTAAGCTAGTGGGCTCTGTCATAGCACAAAACACTCCTGTTCAGCAAGGTAACCACCACTTTGTCTTGTGGGCATGGCTTAGAGTAGCCTAGATTGCCCTTTTTGCCTCTAATGCCTTCCAACCCCCCCTTTTTTTGGCGTTTATATCCCACCTTTCCTCCAAGGAGCTTAATGTGGCATACATAGTTCTCTTCCTCCCCATTTTATCCTCACAACAACCCTGTGAGGTAGGTTAGGCTGAGAGGCAGTGACTGGCCCAAGGTCCCCTGGTGAGCCTCATGGCTGAGTGGGGATTTGAACTAGGGTCTCCCACCAGGTCCTAGTCCAGCGCTGTAACCACTATACCACACTGGTACTCAATATCAATTGTTGGGGAACATAGTGAGAGAATGAGACTGCCCTTGTGTCCTGCTTGTGGGCTTCCTAGAGGAATCTGATTGGCCACTGTAAGAACAGGATGCTGGACTGTGATGGTCCAGGGCTACTAATTAATGCATTTAAATGCATGCAGTTTGTGGAATCCAGTTTTTCTAAAGCAAAATTTGAAGTATCTTCTAGACTGTAGAATTTATTTATTTTTACATTTGCATTACCCACAGTTTATTAATCCTGCTATCCCACCTGTTTTCCAAGGAACTCAGCATGCCATCTAATGATTCTTCACCCTCACTCCCCCCTTAACCCTCATGACAACCTTGTGAGGTAGGTGACATTGGGAAATAGTGACTGGCCCAAGATAATCATTCACTGAAGTTTCTTAGGAGGCCAGTACCTGGTGTCACTTGGGAATTCTAAGAAGACCAAAAAACATTCAGTTTTGAAATCAGTGAAGTTTTTGAGAGGTCCAGCCTGCCATGTTGATTCAAAACGGCACCCAGTTGTATCCAAATGTGGATGAAAACCTCATCCTTGCTCTCAGAGACCATCATTTGATTATGATATCTTAAGAAGCACCCAAATATGTAACAAATAGAGAACTTTCCCAAACAAATTGCAGAAGCAGGGATTTGAACTATTGTCTCCCTGGGCCTGGCTTGACGCTTGATATCGGAGTCAAATGTCTATATCCTTCTGGCAATGCACCTTTATGTTCGGTTTATATTAAGGGTCTATTCCTTTGGCTTGCCTGTTCCTTTTAATTTTCTTTCTAAAAGGTGACTCGGTGAAGGCACACTTGTGCTTTTCAAAAAAAGGAATCTAAGATTTCCCCCTTGGGTCTAGTATGCGCCTTGTGCTTTTAAATTGAAGCGCAACTTACTGTGAAATTCAGCAGCTGGGCTATCAAAAACCACCTGCTTGATGTGATGATGTGGGCCCAGCCAACCTTGCCAGGAATGCAAAAAACATTCCATCTCAAGCTGGGTGGTCAGGCTCTAGATTCCTCCTTCTCCTCCTCTGCATCCCGGCACAGTGTGTTACACAATTGTCAGACAGAATAAAAACACATGTGCACATGTATCTAGGTCAGTATCGTCTGTGCCAGAGGTGGTCCTCCAGATGATGTCTGATTCCAGGGCCACATTCACATGATACATTTCAAGCACTATGGTAACACTTTGAAGAGTTATGGCTTCTCCCAAGGAATTCTGAGACATATAACTTATTAAGGGTGTCAAGAGTTGTTAGGAGACACCTTATTCCCCTCCCAGAGCTACAGTTCCCAACTTTTCCTGTGAAGCGGGATTTATTGTGAAGCCACTCTGAGAATGGTAGCTCTGGTAGTGGAATAGCGGGGTCTCCTGACAACTCTCCGCAGCCCTGAACAAACCGCAGCTCCCGTAATTCCTTGAGGGAAACAATTATTATTCAATTACTTTAAATGTATGGCATAAATGTGACCCTACTCCCATCATCCATGACTATTGACCACACTGACTTGGACTGATGAGAGCTGGAATCCAACATCCATTGTAGGGCCACAGATTTCTCCACCCTCAGTCTGTGCTGATTGGCAAGAGCTCTCCAAGATTTTGGGCATGACTCTTTCTCAGTCCTTTCTGCAGATCCTTGGGATTGAATCTGAAGACCCTTTGCATGCACAGCCGGTGCAGTAACCAATCAGTGATGGGCTTTGTGGACATCTCCAGGCCCATCACTTGAGTCGTAGGCAGGAGGAGTTGTTGAGATCATCTGCTTTGATGCCAAAAAACTTTTGACTTTTTCTCCCACTGCCCCCATGGAATTAGCTCAGTTTGCCTAACAATACAGGCATCTTCCCAGTTACATGCAATTGACTCACACGCGACTGTGCGAGTGCTGGGAAATCAATCAGTTCAAATCAATTCAAATCTGGAAATGGCTGGAGAGAGCTGGAAAGTCCTTGTGGCTTGAAAGGATACCCTCCCCAGAGCACAAAGAGGCTTTAAAGGCTAAAAAAAAGAGTAAAGGACTTATGGGCTCCAAAATGGCGCACGGAAGCTCTTGCTGCTTCCTGCTCTACCCTATTCAACAGTTGTTGGGCAAGAAGCTGTATTACAGTGGGCTCAAGCGAGCTGTTCCCTGCCCTTTCTGGCGATCTTGAGGCAAAGGTACAGTATGGGTTGCTTTTTATTAGGCAGGGTTCCGAAGAGCTCTGAACCATTTTTGTTGTAAAAGAAGAAGAAATCGCCTTATTTCCCCACTCTGATGAAGCTCCTTATTTACAAGCATTTACGTAATCCCTGCATAAGTGGGGAGTCGCTTGTACATAATTATGTGTTGGTTTTAAAGAGCTGCTCTCTCTTGGTCCCCTAATTGATGAAAGGCTTATTGATCACAGTATGCAGGACCAGAATTGATTTTATTGGATTTGGAAGGCAGTAACCTTTTGACTCTTGTCTGACCTTTTGACTCTTCCTGACCCCACTTGATGGCATTTTCCCTCTGCTTTCAGAGTTTCTGCCTGCTGCTGTCCTGACTATTAACTTGCAGACTTCCCTTTTCTTCTGTCTCTCCCTCTCTGTCTCCCCCCTGCCTTTGTTTGTGTTTAAAGCCTCTTTTACTCCTCTATATTTAGAATATAGCTCCATCTGTGTATTATTTGCCAGCAAGACTGTTATTGTCTTCATATGGAAATAGGGCCATGGAACTAGTTTTTGGGCTGTTTTTTTTAGCTTAATAGGCAGTGGAGGTTGGGGAAATTCTTCACCCCAAACCAGATCTGTTTTGGGTTTTTTAAAAGTAGATGAATTACAGGTGCTATGAAAAGCAGGCTGTCAATCAGCCTGTGTACTGACAAGCATTTGAGATTAGCTTAGGGGCAGGGGTGAGTAGCCTTTTTTCTGTCAGGGCAGGGGGACTGAATACCAGTGCTGCACAGGGCTAGAATCAAAGGTGGGAAGGGGGGGTAACCAAATCCAAAAAATAGGTTGGACAACCCCCTCTCTTTTAACCCCTTTTCTCTATCTCTCTTTTACCCCCATAGCATCTAAAGGAATGTGAGGGCCACAGGCAGCCCTAGGGTTACTGAAAGGGGCATTGGGCATCTGACTTCCATGCAGAAGGTCCCAGGTTCAGTGCTTCAGGAAGGGCTGGGAATTTCTCCTTCCTGAAACCTTGGAGAGCTGATGCTCATAGGTGGACAATACTGAGCTAGATGGACCCGTGGTGTTGCATGCTAATAGGCAGCTTTCTTTACTCCCATGTAAGGGATGTGTAATTTTTGAAATAAAACACAGTTAACTGGTTAAGATAAAACTACATCAGACATAACTAGGACCCAAAACATTGGACAATATCCAACAGTGGACCCATTGAAATTGATGTACGTAGAATCATAGAATTGTAGATTTGGAAGAGACCCTGGGGGAAATCTAGTTCAACACCCTGCAGTGACTAACTTTGGTCAGTTAATTTCAGTGGGTCTACTCTGAGTCAAATTTATATACATCTCTTAATGTGCCTAAATGGTGGTGGTTTAGAGAGTGGCCTTTGGATTTGGGTTCAAATCCAGACATGGAACGTCTTTGGGTGACTTTGGATCTGTTGCACCCTATTCCTATCTTCCCAGGGTTTTCAGGATAGTAATAAGAGACAGCTGTTGCGCTTGCTGCCATTCCATGGAGGAAGAGGTTGCAGGAGTGCACATGGGATAAATAGTTTCAACAAAATTCCCATCATGGGCTAGGAAAACTAGAAGGAATCAAAGGAAACAAAACCACAAAACCCTTCTACTACCAATTGATATCCCCTTCCTCACAGAGTGAGTGTGTTCTACCTTGCACCCTGAATGTTAATGGGTCTTTCCAAAGCAATATTTTTTCTTAAATTTATCATTTGAAAGCTTACAAAGGGCAAGAAACAGTAATATGACAGCACTACCCAGAACAGAGAATGGAAGCAAAAATAGGATTTGGAAATCAGATGTACTGAAATCATGAAGTCCCAAGCAATATGAACGGATTTACATTGTCTTGAACCTTGTTAGACCAAATTGCTTATTATGGGATTCCATTTTTCTATTAAGAGGTTATCAAATTGCCTGCCTTCTCTGGTTCTCACAACCTTGGTAAGCTTTATCACGTAGACAGCATCCCAGATTTTAATTGCCCAATCCTTTATGGGTGGTGTCCTGATTTTCTTCCAATTACTCCAAAGCAATATCTTTTTCTTTTCAAACAAGTCTTGCTTTTTTCTCATGGTCGTTTTGTTCATGGTCAGTTCAAGAGGGGTTTTTGGTGCGGAGCAAGTCCACCCTCAAGAAAGCAAGGAGAGGCATTGGGTCTGGGGGCTTGACGGGTCATGTACTTTCTGCTTCACAGGGTGATGTACTTTGGCTCTCAGTTGGACTGATAAATGGCTTCTCATCTACAGTATTTGCATTTTTCTGAAGCTGGGGACTTGACCCACCTCTGGATCTGTAAAGGGGTCTGCTTAACAATTAATCTTTTAAAAAATTACACTTTGAGTACTTTGTGCCTGCTGTGCATAAGTCCAGAGGCGTCTCTGGGGATTGTGATAAATTACCTCTGCTGTTCCCCGCCCCCGGATGAGGGCCTTTGTCCTTGAAGTGCTGCACGGTTGCTTGGGTCTTACAACATAGGCACTGTGGTTACAATTGCAGCCTCAGTTTTGGCACTGCAGACATGTGTGGGAAAAGTGAAGCTTGGCTTCAGAGTGATCCGTTGCTTCCAAGCCACCCTTAATCCGCCCTTAATGAAAAGGGCAGTAGAAACTATGAAGGGGTCAGAGCACTGCTACTGCAAAGGAAGCAAATGGATTTGACACTTCTTTCCCACCCTCAGCCTGTACAATTGTAAGGGACTAGAAACTTCATTTTGATTTTTAAGTGGGAGTAAAGATAATCAGAATGTGGGTGCCACCCCAGGATTTCTGGAATGTGTGTGGATGAAAAGAATGAATGTGGATCTATTCTTGTAAGTGGCTTTAGGTACAAGGGAGATGTATATGAAGTTATGGATGCTAGGAATTATGGATTTCCCCCTCCTACTTCATAAAAGCTAGAATTTGGAATTGCCCAGATTGAAGCTGATCAGCACTTGTTTCAGGGCCAGACAGAAAGAACTACCATTTCTGTCGAAGCATCAATCCCTCAAAGCTGTTTGTCTTCAGCTGGTGGGTCAAAGCCCACTGTTGACCTGAGCTAAGGTGAGTCTCAGCACAGTACAAATATAGCATTCAAAAGTAGGTCCTCAAATGTATGTATGTGTTAACACTAGATCATTAGTCTAAAAAGTATTTTGACTTAGAGTAGGTGTGGGGAATCTTTGGGCCTCCAGATGTTGCAACTCCCATTGTCCCTTGCCATTGGTCATGCTTGCTGAGGCTGATGGAAGTTGTAGTTCAGCAACATATGGGAGGACCAGAGTTTCTCCACTCCTGGCTTAGAGAATCCAGTACCATGATATGCATTGGCTCTTTAAAAAGCGTAGGTGATAAATGCACAGAGGGCTGGCTTATCGCAGCTGTTTAATCATGGCAGTGAAATGCTACCTACATGTATAGCAGCAGTGTACTACTGAATTATTGGCAGGTGGGGGGGTTAAGCAGCAGAGGCAAATAATCTCCTTTGTCCCCTGCTTATGACCTTCCCAGAGTATCTGGTTGGCCACTGTTTGGCTTGGAACCCAATTCACAAACTTTTTTGCATACTCCTGTGCAAAAATGTGCTGGAATTCAAGTGAGTAGCTTAGCTGGAAAGATTTGTTTGTTTTAATAACTTCTAATATTGCCAACCACCAGTTTTCAAAGGAAGCTCATGGCTGCTAGCAAATCCAGACATCACGTAATATTATATATATATATCTCAGCCTCCATTCCTAGTTTCATTCATAAGGCCTAAATAATGAAATACTAAAAAGTCTAAGCTGCAATAATGATGTTCAAAACAGCCATAGGAAATTTAAGTGACATCAGGTTGGCACTCTCTCTTTTCCAATTGGCTTTAGATTGTTCCCCCGCAGCTTTGTCTGAAGACATTATTTGCTTCAGTGGGAATCTCTCATGCCACTATATTGGCGTTTCTTGCCAATATCAGAAGAGCTCAAGCAATTTGGTTTGTTTTGGTTACTGGCATCATAGAAATATAGTAGAACTACATTCTCTCTCTTTATATAGAAAAAAACCCCTGTGTACCCATATGTGTGTGTGTGTGTGTGTGTGTGTGTGTGTGTAAGAGCGAAGTGCTCAGCGTGCTTTTAAAACTCCAAGGAAATCGTATGCTGCTCGCCTTGTTCAAATCCGAAATTGATGTTCCTGGTGCGTCGCCATGGCAGCGCCAGTGTGACTCAACCAGTGGCAGTAAGCAACCTGCTGTGTGCTCACTCAGAGCTGCATTTGGGATTTGTGTGTGTGTTTGTGTGCGCGCCTGTTTTTATAGCAAGTCACATGAAGGAGCGCAGCTTCTGGCAGAGGGCTGCAAACTCCTTCCTCCATGACCCCAAGGTCATGCTTGGGAGGTTAATGGGCAGGGCTGTGAATATGCTGTGCTTTTAATTCTTTGCCTACCTACCAACAGAAAAATCTTAAATCAATGTGAAAAGTGAAATAAGAAGTTGCACGGGGTGGAAAGAAGTCCTAGAGGGTTAATGGGGGGAAGGGTTAATATGGGGGGAATGGCGGGAGTGGGTGGGTTGGTGAGTAGAGTGAGCATAGGCACAACAATGTGTGTGTGTACACACACATGTATATGCCCACACCTATAGAGGTCTATGCACCTATATTATTTCCAGTTTTGTCCTGCATAATTTAAGCTGCTACCTCAGGGGAAAGAACAAGGGCAGCTCTGAGAGTGTACAGAATGGGCTGTGGTTCAGTGGGAAAGCATCTCCAGAAGGTTCAGTCTCCAGCATCTCCAGGTGGGAGCCCCTGGAGAGCTGTTGCCAGTCAGTGCAGAAAATACTATGCTAGATGGGGCAGTGGCCTGACTTGGTATCAGGCAACTTCCTGTGTTCCTGGGAAGGACCATAGTACAGTAGTACCTTGGAAGTCAAACGGAATCCGTTCCAGAAGTCTGTTCGACTTCCAAAACTTTTGGAAACCAAAGCACGGCTTCTGATTACTGCGGAAGCCCTGTTGGACATTTGGCTTCCAAAAATAGTTTGCAAACCGGAACACTCACTTCTGGGTTTGCAGCGTTCGGGAGCCAAAATGTTCGAGAACTAAGATGTTCAAAAACCAAGGTACAGCTGTACAGTGGTGGAGCATCTACTTTGCAGGCAAAAGGTCCCAGTTGCAATCTCCAGCATCTCTAGGCAGAGGAGGAAGAGACATCCCTACCTGGGAGAAATCCTTAGGAGCTGCTGCCAGTCTGTGTAGAGACTATATACTGAGCTAGGTGGACCAGTGGTCTGATTTGGTACGAGGAAGCTTCCTTTGGCCACCATAAGTTTACCTTGACCTTCTCTTCCTCCCTCTATGATACAATGGAATAACTATCAAGCCTAAGATCCAGGTTCAAAGTCAGGTTCAAATTACAGCCACAAAGCTGACTCTGGGCCAGATATTTCATCACAATTTCTCTGTCTAACTTATACCATGGAATTGTTAGGTTAAAATGAGCAGTGCATCCCATGTGTGCTCCATAAGAACATAAGAAGAGCCCTGTTGGATCACCCATCTCATTCAGTTTCCTGTTCTCACAGTATCAAAGCTCCCTCCCCTCTTGCAGTTTTCAGCAACTCACATTACTGTCTCCAACTGTGGAGGCAGAGCATAGTTATCATGGCTAGTAGCCTTTCTAACCCCCTTTTAAAGCCATTCAAGGTGGTGGCCATCACTGCCTCCTGTGGGAGAGAGTTCCATAGTTTGCACTGTGTGAAGAAATGCTTTCTTGTCTTTACACACACACACACACACACACACACACACACACACACGCCCTTTGAACAAAGTTGAAAGGGTTAAAACAGAGCCTTCAAAGCAGGAAGAATGCATTTCTGGGGGAAATCAACTTATTGCAAAACTTTAGCAAAGAAACCATTGTTTCCCTTGAAGCTTTTCTTTTGTATCAAGGAGCCTCCAGCCTCCGAGCATCTTGGCTATGGTCCATTTACAATCCGTCGTGTGTTGTCCCCCCCCCCCATAAATCTTAATGCGGCTGCCTGTTAAAGATACTTCTGCCATCCCTCAGCACTGTTTGGTCTGATGTTTGTGTGTCTCTTGCCAGGTTGTGACTCGGCTTATCCATTTGCTTGGCGAGAAGATCCTTGGCAGCCTTCAGCAAGGGGGTAGGACGATGCATCCTTGCCTCCCCTTTTTCCCTTTCCCATGCGTTGGGGCTTGGCAAGGTGGAGAGGGATTGGCTGTTTCCACTTCCACACTCTCCTTGGGGTGGAAGAACCAGCCAATTGGCTCTTTAAGGTGATTAAGTGGAGTGCTGCTATTGGCTGGAGAGATGATTGCACTGCTGGAACTGTCCTTACACTGTAGTTCTGAGCTTTGTACAGTCCAGCATTGACTGATCCATGTTTATTACATTTCCCTCCACTCTTACCCTTTTTCCACTGTTTCTATTCTTCCTTTTTCTGTGACTGGAAACTTGGTGCAGAAATGAGCTAACCTTCTGAACAACAGACCCTAAATATGTGGCTAAGAATATTTCCATTCAGGAATTTATTTCCAGGCATTGACATTGCACAACAATTGTTACAGAGGCTGGACTGGCCCACAAGCAGAAATCAAGTATTTAGTGTTGCCAGCCCAGTACTGTAGAACTCCCTTCTATCAGAGATGTGACAGGCCCCCTTGCTTTTGAAACTCTGACATCTCCTGAAGACTTGATTTCTGCCAACAGGCCTGAATGATTGTATGTATTTTTAAAAATATAATTATGTTATAGCAGTTCTGAAGTATTCCTATAAATAAATAATGGTAAATTCAGCAACTAACAGCTCGTCCCTTTCATGACACTAGGAATTAATTGCCTGATTTTTGTATTTTCTTATACACTTGTGAAAACCAATAAATAAAATAAAAATAAAATAAAATAGCAGCCACCTAAGGCTTCACCCTGCCAAACAGTAGAGCCAGCCCTGGCAAGTGCATGTGTTTGTGTGTGTTTGGGGGTGGTGTGGATAATGTGCAGCTTTCTGAATGGCTGTTCTTCACAGCAGGTCACCCACTTGGACTGCATGCCTCTGGGAGCAAATGGGATGCCAGCAACCCTGCTAGCAACCTCTCCACAGTCGCCATCATGCCTGTGTCAGAAGATGTGCCTCTCTCCACCTTCACCCTGGAGCTCAAGCACGCCCTCTGCGCTATCGGTAAGAGCTCTCAACAGGTGATGTTGTTGGCCCCATGGTTTGGACCTCTTTTCTGCATTAAATGGATGGGAGGAAGGGGCAGGGGGACATCCAAAGGCTGTATTTGTTTATTTATTTGATTTAAAAACCTTTGTATATGACTTAACTCCAAATAAAACCTCTAAGCAGTTTGCAAAACACACACACACAAAAGATACATTAAAACTATCAATGAAAGCCAAAGTTAAATTATCAGATTAAAAGAAATGTCGGCCTTTGCATGTCCGGGTAGGATTGGCTAAACAAAGACTGTTTTAAGCAGGCGACGAAAGTAGTACAGTGAAGGTACTTGCCTGTTTTATCGATAGGCAGGGAGTTCCAGAGTGTAGGTGCTGCCATGCTGAAAGTTCTCTTTCTTACCAGCACAGAATAAATGTTTTGTGTTAACCAGTGTTACATTGTTTTGCATCCAATGTACATCCTATGCGGAGGAGGCCCATTTGAAACTGATGGGTGTGACTAACATTAATTTCATTGGATCTACCCTGAGTAGAGCTTAGTTGGATACATCCCAAAATATTTGACAGGGGGCCTCATATTCTGGCTTCCAAGATCCAAGGGTGAATTAGAAAGATACTGTGTGTTTGTGACTTGAACTTTTCTCTCTTCCCAACATTTTCCTCTCCATATTCAAACCTTTTCTATCCCTTGATCTGTGTTGGGCAGCTGAAGCACTGCAGGTCAGGGTGGCAAATCCTGGCTGGCCCCCAGCTAAGACCCAGTGCAAAGCCTCTGCTGGGACATTGACCAGGAATAAGACTTGCCTGGGCCACAACCGAAGACAACACTGACCAAAGTGATGATCAGCTCATAAGGGCAATGTCAAGCAGTGCCTGAAATCCTCTCTGCCGGGAAGTCAGGTCAGCAGGTTGAAGAAGCAGAAGAGGATAGGTCTGTAAAGGAAGGCAGACTGGCTGTTGAGCAACAATGGGGAAGCACCAAGAAACAGGGAGGCACTGGCTGGAGCTTATGGGAATCATCATCCAATTCATTTCTGGGCCCAATTCAGGTAGCTCGTGTTTGTATTTAAAAGCCTTAAGTGACTCAGACTGGAAGACCACCTCCTTCCTGACAGACCTTCTTGGACTGTACTACTTTCATTGCCTGCTTAAAACAGTTTTTGTTTAGCCAAGCCTACCCAAACATGCAAATCTAATATTTCTTTTAATCTTGATAGTCCCTCAATCCTCAGAGACTGGGGGTGGGGTGGCCTGGAAGAGGGCCTTCTTTGTGGCAGTCCCCAAGTTGTGGAACTCCCTTCCCACAGAGCTGCATCTGGCACCTTCATTATACATCTTCCGGCAAATGCTGAAGTTGTGCTTCTTTATCTTGCTTGGCCTTTAACACTTTTTAAAGGACCCACCTTATTTCTGTGATTGTAAGTTGCTGTGAACTATTTTTAATTCTGCATTTTAATTGTTGTAACCCACCCTGTGAACTGAGGGTGAAGGGCAGATAATAAATTATTGAAGGAGGGGGACGCTAGAAGGGCAAAGGCTGGGCTGATATATTTAGCCACATTCAAATCCCAGCTCAAAGACTCCAGCCTTTCTCCTTTATCTTATTCATCCACCTCTTAGCACAGCAGCCCCACTCTGTTTCATCCAATTTCTGGCTTTCTGACGGCTTTTCCCACAAAAGAGCCATAGCTTCTGTCCTGCAAACCTTCTACCCATCAATTTTTTCAAAAGGCTGAAAGGCTGCTTTGTTTAGTGAAGCCATGCAGGGTTTCCACCCACCCACCCCTTTTGAGTGTTGTCTGGCAAGCAGCACAGTGGCATTCTCGTGCAGAGAGGGCCTTGTCACCAGCGCTGTTTGCGTGGATGGATGACGTCTTTTTTGTGAGGGGGGTGGGGGGCTCAAATCAGTGTTTGTGGAGACAGCCCTCAGCGAGCCTCAGCAATGCTGGTTTCTTTGCTCTCTAGTCCTTAATATTCCTGTGCCTCTTCACTCTATGCACTATTAGAAACAGTGCTGGTCTACATGGATCCTTAAGCTAGATTAGAAACATCAAAAGAGACAGTGGAACAGTCTCCCTCAGGAGGTTGTGGACTCTCCTTCCTTGGAGGTTTTTAAGCAGAGGTTGGATGTCCATCTGTCATGGATGCTTTAGCTGAGATTCCTGCATTGCAGGGGGTTGGACTAGATGACAATTGGGATCCCTTTCAATGCTATGATTCTATGTTTCCATAATTCTAATGGCCAGGCTCAGGGATAGGGAACCTCAGGGTTGCATGTGGCCCTCCGCACCTCTCTGTCTGGCCCTTGAGACTCTCCCTAAGCCAGATACCCCTCACTCCAGGTCACATCCTGCCTTTGAATGTGGAGATTCCATTCAACCATCAGTGCTAATAGCTATTGACCAAAATATGTTGAGTTTGTTATTTCACCTCTTGGCCTGCCTTTTCACCATTTGCCAAATCCCTCTTCAAAAACTTAGGAACATGCCTTATACCGAGTCAGAACCTTGGTTCATTTAGCTCTGTATCCTCCACACTGACTGGCAGCAGTTCTCCAGGGTTTCAGAAAGGAGACACTCCCTACTTGGAGATTAAGCAGATGCCCTGCCACTGAGCTGCTACCCTTCCCTGAGGTGGCCACACCTACATTTTGTGGCAACGCATTCCACAGGGTAATTGTACAAAGAATAATAATAATAATAATATAATAAATTTTATTTATATCCCGCCCTCCCTGGCCAAAGCCGGGCTCTGAATGGCTAACATCATAGAAGTAAGACAATGCATAAAACAAGCGATCAATAAATTAAGATACATCCCACAATTAATTAAAACAAATTAAAATTAAAACTGGACAAGTAGCAATCTTCAGGTTAAAATTAAATGCGGTTACCAACTGTTTCCACTGATATTATAAGCACCTGTGAGTGGCTGGGAACCTCCTTCGTTCTTGTTCTTAAACAAGGAGAAAATGAGTCAGATTGAATCCTGACCAAAGGCCTGGTGGAACAGCTTCATCTTACGGGCCCTAAGGAAAGATGTCAAATCCCACAGTGCCCTAGTCTCTTGTGAGAGAGCGTTCCACCAGGCCGGGGCCACGGCCAAAAAAGCCCTGGCTCTGGTCGAGGCCAGTCTGATCTCTCTGGGGCCCAGAATCTTTAGGATGTTGTTATTTGCAGACCGTAAGATCCTCCGTGGGGCCTACCAAGAGAGACAGTCCTGTAGGTACGAGGGTCCTAAGCCGTATAGGAAAGGTTAAAACCAGCAACTTAAACTTGATCCTGTACTCCATCGGGAGCCAGTGCAGCTGGTATAGCATTGGGTGAATGTGATCCTGCGGTAAGGACCCCGTAAGGAGTCTTGCCGCAGCATTCTGCACCCGCTGGAGTTTCTGGGCCAGTTTCAAGGACAGCCCCACATAGAGTGAGTTACAGTAATCAAGCCTGGAGGTGACCGTTGCATGGATCACAGTGGCGAGGTTGGGGTGAGAGAGGTAGGGGACCAACTGCTTAGCTTGGCAGAGATGAAAAAATGCCACCTTTATTATAGTTGTAACCTGTGCCTCCATAGAAAGGGAGGCATCAAAGATTACACCCAAACTCCTGATGGAAGGCGCTGGCACCCCCGCAAGGGATGGGAGTTGTCCCCTCAACCCCATTTCGTCTCGACCCAGCCAAAGGACCCCTGTCTTCAAAGGATTTAACTTCAACCGGCTCCCACGTAACCATCCAGCCGGTTGAAATAGCTTCCTTTTCTCTTCTGGATGTGCTGTCAGCCCATTTCCCCTCGAAGACCTATTATTATTATTATTATTATTATTATTATTATTATTATTATTATGGGAGACTCACAAATCCCAAAATGGAGAGTTGGGGGGGTGCCACATGTTTGTGATGAGAGGTGTTTGAGAGTTTACCTGCTTTAACAAATCTTATGAGAATGTGGAGGGGAATATAAATTTAAAATGCAGCACCTAGTTAAATTATGGGACTTGCTTCCACAGGGGGCAGTGATGGCTTAAAAACTTTAAAAGAAGATTAGACAAATACACGGAGGATAAGGCTTTCAATGGCTGCTATCCACAGTGACTGTGCTATTCTTATGTTCTTAAAAGAGGGTAATGGTCAAAACACCTAAGAAATAATCTTCCCTGGAGCAGTTAACTTCACACACTCTGTATCTCCTTTTTCAGAAATCGGTGTGGGGTCCTAAATTCTGAGTCAGGTTGCAACTTAAGAACTACCGCCCCATCTCACTCCTAAACGTGGATTACAAAATATTTGCGGATGTTTTGGCTAACAGATTTAAAAAAGTACTAAATGAAGTAATCCATAAGGACCAAGCAGGCTTTCTCCCAGGTAGACATTTGTTTGATAACACCAGGAATATTATCGACATTCTGGAACTTTTACAAACAAATATTAACACCAAAGCAGTGTTAATTTTTATTGATGCGGAGAAGGCCTTTGACAACATTTCTTGGAAATTTATGAAGAAAAACTTGGAAGGGATGGGAGTGGGAAGGGGGTTTGAGAATGGAATAGAGGCAATCTATTCAGAACAAAAAGCTAAGTTGATAGTGAACAATGTGGTGACAGAAGAACTTCATATTGAAAAAGGAACACGCCAGGGGTGCCCCCTATCCCCTCTGTTGTTTATTTCAGTCCTGGAGGTTCTGCTGAATATGATAAGGGAGGATTGGCAGGTACAAGGAATACGGGTCGGAGCGAAACAATATAAACTGAAAGCATTTGCAGATGACTTGGTTTTAACATTACAGGAGCCAGAACCTAGTACAAAAAGAGTTTTGGAATTGATTCAGAAATTTGGTCGGGTGGCGGGTTTTAAGCTGAACAAACAAAAAACTAAGGTGTTAGGGAAAAACTTGACGGTTACTGAAACAGAGGGGTTTCAGAAGGAAACAGAACTAAACATTGTTAAAAAAGTGAAATACCTGGGGGTCAATCTGTCTTCTAAGAATTTGAATCTATTTAAAGATAACTATGAAAAATGTTGGTCAGAAGTTAAAAAAGATCTAGAAATTTGGTCAAGATTGAAATTATCCTTGTTAGGCCGAATTGCAGCTATAAAAATGAACGTTTTGCCAAAAATGTTGTTTTTGTTTCAAGCCTTGCAGGTCGTGGACAGAGTGGAATGTTTTGGAAAGTGGCAGAGGGATATCTCTAGGTTTGTCTGGCAGGGCAAAAAGCCCCGAATAAAGTTCAAAATACTAACTGATGCAAAGGAGAGAGGGGGGTTTGCCCTGCCGGACTTAAGGTTATATTATGAAGCTGCGGCCTTCTGCTGGATGAAAGATTGGATCTTATTGGAAAACACTGATGTCCTAGATCTGGAAGGCTTCAACAATTCGTTAGGTTGGCATGCGTATTTGTGGTATGACAAGGGGAAAACACATGGAATGTTCAAAAACCATATTGTCAGGAAAGCAATATACATGGTCTGGAAAAAATACAAAGACTTATTGGAAAGCAAAACTCCGAGGTGGATTTCACCAATAGAGGCCAAAGCTCGGAAAACATCCAATATGGAGGCATATTGGCCGAAATATTGGGAAATAATAGAAAACATTGGAGGTAATTGGAGGTTGCAGAGCTTTGAAAAATTAAAGGATAAGGTGCAAAATTGGCTACACTATGCCCAAATTAATGAGGTTTTTAAGCTAGATAAAAAAATAGGATTCCAGGTGGAAAAATCGAAACTTGAGACAGAGTTGTTAGAACCAAAGACCAAGGTATTATCGAGAATGTACAACTTGCTGCTTAAATGGAATACTCAGGATGAGACAGTTAAGTCAGCCATGATAAAATGGGCTCAAGACATTGGTTACAATATTATGTCTGAGGACTGGGAAAGGTTATGGACCACCGGTATGAAATTTACGGCATGTAATGCCTTGAAAGAAAACATTATGAAAATGGTATACAGGTGGTACATGACCCCAGTCAAGCTCGCTAAGATATACCATTTGTCTGACAATAAATGTTGGAAATGCAAGGAGGCTGAAGGGACATTCTTTCACCTCTGGTGGACTTGTCCAAGATTGAAGGCCTTTTGGGAAATGATCTATAACGAGTTAAAAAAGGTGTTCAAGTACACCTTCCCCAAGAAACCAGAGGCCTTCCTTCTGGGCATTGTCGGCCAGAAGGTGTTAAAAAAGGATAGAACTTTTTTTATGTATGCTACAACAGCAGCAAGAATCCTTATCGCTAAGCATTGGAAGACCCAAGATTTGCCCACACTGGAGGATTGGCAGACGCAATTGATGAACTACATGGAACTGGCCGAGATGACTGCAAGGATCCGAGACTTGGGAGAAGAGGCAATGGAGGAGGACTGGAAAAAATTTAAAGACTATTTGCAAAAGTATTATAAGTTGTATGAAACATAAGACGCCGTATGATTTGGAACGTTAGCCCCAGCAATGAAATTTAATTATTTATGAAATTGATAACACTCATGAAAGAATCAAAGTTTAAATGGGTAAAAAGGACATTATGTTATATCTTTAGAGTAAATGGAGAATAAGAGATTTAAACTTAAATTGCAACTGAAAATATAAAGAAACACACGAAATAAGGGTATAATTTGCTGATAACTTTATTATCAAGAATGCATTATGTGGGAGATGTGGGGAAGTCCAATGGAAATTTGAAATAAGTTGTCGAAATGGTTGTGATTTTCTGTTCTTTTTTCTTTTTTTCTTCTATTCTGCCTTTCCTTTTGTTTTTTCTGTAATTTGGAAAAAATGTAATAAAAATTATTATTAAAAAAAAAATAATAATAAATAAATTCTGAGTCAGGTTGCAGACCTGGGTTTCCTTCTAACAAAGTCCCAGAACAGCAGCCAAAACCGCCTCTGCACTGTAATGAGGATGCAGTTGAGTGTGCGAGAGGCACATGCACCACTTTGCTTCAAGCATCAGGATCTGTGACTCATCCCAGTGCAGGCTAGAGAAGTGTGTTTGTGTGTGATAGAGAGAGGCAGGGAAGGTTGTTTACCAGGAAAGGATGATTTTCTGTGTCCTCTAGATGCTGTTAGGGGAAGAGTTGTCTGCTGTGTGTTGTTGAAGCTGCTTGGTGTCAATGGCCAAGACAGATCCCCGTCTTTCTCTTTTTGCTGATTAAGAGCTTAGTGACTTAAACAGCCACATGGATGCTGTGAGATGGGTAGAGGAGGTGCCTGTCCTGTTGTGTGTGTATGGTTGTTTTTTTTATAAAGAATATAGGTAAAAGTAAAGGGACATCTGACTGTTAAGTCCAGTCGCGGACGACTCTGGGGTTGCGGTGCTCATCTCACTTTACTGGCTGAGGGAGCCAGCGTTTGTCCGCAGACGGCTTCCGGGTCATGTGGCTAGCATGACTAAGCCGCTTCTGGCGAACCAGAGCAGCGCACGGAAACACCATTTAACTTCCCGCCGAAGTGGTACCTATTTATCTACTTGCACTTTGACGTGCTTTTAAACTGCTAGGTTGGCAGGAGCAGGGACCGAGCAACGGGAGCTCGCCACATTGTGGGGATTCGAACCACCGACCTTCTGATCAAGTCCTAGGCTCTGTGGTTTAGACCACAGCACCACCCGCATCCCAAAAGAATATAACTTCACTGCAAAAAAAGGCTGATGCTTAGTATCTTTTTGGGAGTGCTATCGCTTTCCTAATTGCAGCTGAGAGACATTCTGGGTTTACAGAATGTGTAAGGAAAGTGACATCATTTCATGCCATTCGGTTAATGTGTGGGATTCTGTACTGTAACGAAGTTGATCCTGTTGGTTGCCCATGCCTGCCCTGCAGCAAATCTACCCCAGGAGATTCCTGTCTGTGATGGGTCTTGTGGAAAGTGCACCAGACTGGTGAAAATGAGCTGAAAAGTTGCAGTGCCACCAAATCTAAAATCAGTAGCAATTGCATAGAAAAAGAGGAAGAATGAGAATAAGGGTGTTGAAGAGGAGCAGACCAGGCATCTGGTAATGTGAAGGCAGCAAAAGTGTGGTGTTTTGATTGTTGTTGATTTATAAAACACTTTCTCAAAACAATTTACACATAAGATAATTAAAAACAGTTAAAAACACAAATACAAATTCAGCAATACATTTGAGATGAGACTAAAAACCTAACAAGTGGGACAGTTGTAGCAAAGACCCATTTATACAGCTGGGAATGCTGTATAACATATTCTGTTGTTTCCGGAAAGTGTGGATAGTGGGCACCCGTTGTTTCTTGAGAGGAATGCTGTTCCGGAAAATAGGGGCAGCTACAATGAAAGCCCTGTTGGCTTCTAAGATCTTTGGAACTTGCAGGAGAAATTCTCCCACAGATATATTTTGCATCACACATACACCCCATTGCAAATATTTACCTACTCATTTGTGGCTGGGGTGTCAGACTAGGACCTGGGAAACCAGAGTTTCAAATCCCTACTCAGCTTTGAAGCCTGCTGGGTGTGTCCTTGGGGGCAAGTCACTGCCTCTCATCCTAACCTCCCTCATAGGGTTGTTGTATGTGGATTAAATTAGGAAGGGGAGAACCATGTACACCACCTCTAGCGCCTTAGAGAAAAAGGGGTGGGATATCAGTGCAATAAAGTCACCCTTTCCCACTTATGATCCTCGGCAACTTGTATTCAGGGGAATGGTGGTAGATATTTCCTGCTTTGATGTGGTGACACATGAGCATCAGAAACAAGTTTTCAGAAGAACACTGCTGCACTATGGTCAGGAGACCATCACTCTCATGGCCTCATGTGCCCTCCTCTTCCCTCTGCCATCCACATCCCATACGCATGGTGCTCATTCAGGCGCTGAGCAACTTGTTCCTCTAATTTGCAGCTGGGCCGGCCTTTCGTTAATAGGAAAATGAGTTATTTTGCTCTGTGCTGTGATTCTGGCAGGGTTTATATTTCATACTTTGCTCGGTGCGAGCACTTCTGTCAATACCACCCATGACCTTTCTCTTTCTGGCATGACATTAATCCCTTGCTTTCCCTCTCTCTCTCCTTCCCTCCCTCACTTCTCACCCCCCCTCCCATCTGATGTGCCTTACAGCCGCAGTTACTCTGGGGGGGAGAGCTTTGGTTCTTTGTTGACATTTATAGCAGCAAATAAAAATAGGGCCGAAAGGCAGCTGCAGCAAGCAAAGCGGCTTTGGGCACGAGGTGAAGTTGTTTTTTCAGAAGCAGGGTTCAGGGCCTCTGTGGAGTGTTCAGAAGGGTAAAAAAATATATCCAGAGGCCTGTGTCTACAGAGTCAGTGAGCTGAACAAAAGATACAAGATAAAGAGCTGCGTGTGTAGCTCTGCTTCTTTGTGACTGATTTTCAGGTTTACTAATTAGGAGGGTAAATGCTTGTAAATGCATGCACCCATGGCGAGTTAGGAGCCTTCTCCAGGCAACCAGTCAGAGGAGCATATATTAACTGGAAAGGAGCTGTGTGCTTGTCCCAGGGGTGGCCATCCTATTTTACCACCTGAGGCAAACCAGGAATGTGTTGCCCCTTGCCCCCCCCCCCGCTGCTGTGTCCCGTCTGCCCCACTACTTTCACTGCTGCCAGAATGTCCCCTGCTCCCCCAAATTCCTCAAGGCCTTGTTGCTCACCTTTTCTGCTGCTGGGACATGGAAGATGAGCAGTAACACCACCCACCAGAAGTGGGATGAGGGCTCAGTACTGCTATTATTTGCCCTGGTAGGCAGAATCCAGAAACTGTCAGTAAAGGGGGTGAATCAGAATGCGTGGTCCTAAGAAGCTAGAAAATCTCCTCCGCTGAGGCCCTGCAGGAAGGTCCTGAGAGTCTCTGTGTGGAAGCACCACTTTCTAAAAAACCACCCGCTTCAGTCCAAAGTGGTGCACCAGTCTCTTGATTTGCAACTGATGAGCAATACTTGAGAAGCAGCCAGAGCAAATCTGAGACAGTACGACAGTCTCTATTGTGTGGCTCTCCAAAAGAGGATAGTAGTATTTCATGTGCTTAGATAGAAATCCTTCAGGGTCCCAGTATCTGTAACTGGGTGACAGAACCTGCAGCCTTCTCCAGGCAAAACATGTTGCCCTGCTTCTTGGACCACAGCTCATTTTATTTTCAAACTTAAAAGAAGGAACACTCAAGGTGTTTCAATGCTATACCAGGATACTGAAATGACAGCTGATTTGTTCTGCAGCTTCTCTGGGGTAGTCGATGAGGATGAGCCATTCTTGGTTTGTATGCTTGCTAAAGGAAAAGCCATGATTTGCAGGACAGCAATTCTGGAGTTTTTAGATGCTCGGAAGACACACAGCTGTGCTGACCACTGAAGTCCACGTGTTGGCAAACTTGAAGCTAGATTACTGCAAAGCACTCTGTGTGTGGCTGCCCTTGGGCCAGGTTCGGAAACTCCAGCTGGTGCAGAAGGCAGCAGCCAAACTGCTGGCAGGGGCATTTGACCAACAACCTGGGGCACCATCATATGCACTGGTTGCCCATCTACTACCAAGCCTGGTTTGAGGTCCTTGTATTACATTTAAAAGCCCTGAACAGCTTAGCTCCGCAATACATTGGGGACTGCCTGAATCCTTATATCCCAGCTCAGTCACTGAGATCATCTGCAGGAATGTCACTAATTCTTCAAGTTGGCAAGGCTCATCTGATAACAACAAGAAATAGTGTCTTTTGTATCATTGACCCATTCCTGCAGAACACCTTGCCAACAGAGATGCAGAAGGCACTTTCCGCTTCAAGTTTTAAATGCCTACTGTAAACTTTTCTGTTCTGTGAGGCTTATGCAAGCAATCAAGAATACATTTCCCCACAACAGTTAGCTGATTTCTGATTTCAACTTTTTATATGGTTCTTATTGCATGAGTTTATGTACAGTTGTAAACCACTCTGATACATATTTTTGATGAAAAGTGATATATATATTTATAAATAAATATATTCTCTTCTTCTAGGTCCTGCTCTGGTCCTCACCAGTGACAACATCAAACAGCAACTTGGTTCTGCAGCTTTGGACAGGTAACTCCTGCACTGTCTCTTTAGTGTTGTGGAGGATGTTTTGAGCTTTTCATCATTTTAGCACCAGACAAAGATTTTTTTATTCACCTGGGCATTTGGATAGCCCTAGCAGTCTGTTTCTTGGTGGTTTATTTTTGGCATTCTTATGTGGGTGGGATGGGCATTTTATAGTTCTGGGTAATTTTTGTACATGATTTTTGGGTGATTTAAAAAATATTTATTTTGTTTTAATGTGGTTTTTCTCCCCTCATATTTAGTATGCTGTTGTCTGAACAATGTAAAACGATACATAAAATTGATTTGAATTAAATTATCCTGCCTCACAAGGATGTTGTGTGAATAAAACAAGGTGGACCCCACCAACACAGTATACATCAGTGGAAGTGCAAACGGGATTTTAAAAAATGAAAATAAACCCTAACTGCACAAGTTTAGGATTCTCCAGTCTGGGATTGGCAGGGAGCTTGAATATTTAAAACTGCCATTAAACAGAAAAGAAAAGAGGAGGGGGAAACACCCTTAATTTCCTGTGGGTTCATTTTTCGCTCGTCAAGCCCCTGAAATATCAGGCAGCTGTCAGGTTAATTAGCCCTGCTTTTGAAGGCGTTGGATGTTTTTGCCTCCTTTTCTGAAAAGTTGTCATGAAATGTCTGATTAATGGCTGGCATCTGCACATCCTGTGTCTATTGACACAAAGTTCCTGGGTGGAATCGAAAGAAGGCAAAACCCACACAAATAGGAAGTGAGCAGGGGAAACCCTCTGCTGAAGGGGATGGGTTGTGCTAAGGTAGGAGATTTGGATCCTGAGGTTTAGAGGGTGAATAGCATTTGGTCATATAGAGTGTAGGAAGGAAGCTTTCTGATAAAGCCAAATTACACTGCTAGTCCTATTCAGAGCAGACTCATTGAAATCAGTGGACATGACTTACTTTGGCTCATTCCCTTAAGTAGATCTGCTCTTAGTTGGGCTTAGTTGGGAATGAAGAATACAGTCACTCAGAGAGAGCAGATGTCCAAATGGTACAGTGCAGTGCCGTGCTCATTCTGATGCAGATTTCCCGCCCCACCACCACTACCCCTCTCTGTTCTGAAAGAGCTGCTTTTAATGGGAGAGGTGGCAACTCACATATCCCAAGGGATACGCTATGAAACAGGGGAACTGCATTGACATTACTGCTCCTCCTGCACAGCCCCCATTTATTTCAGCAGGTATTGTGCAGGAGAAGATACTGATAGAGGTGCCCCCAGGGTGAGACTTTGAGGCAGATGTCCTGGGTCCCTCTCAGCAGAATGGACAAGGTCAAATGCAGCAGGCTTTATCCCTCACGGGGTGGGGAAAACTAGTGAGCCAAATCTCCAATTCCTCCACCTTCCCATTGACCAGCTCTGACAGGTGGGCAAGAACATACCCATCCCCCAGTCAGCTACCTAATGGGATGATGCCACCAGGGGACACCTATAAAAGTTCAAAGGGTTCCCTGTAACCACTGATTGACCCTTGCAGCAATCTTCTTTTGAATTTGTGCTTTCAGCACCAATCAGCTGATCAGTGCTTATAGGGAAACCCTTTGAAGTAAGACAGGTGCAGGAAACTGAGCGTGTGTGTGTGCTCCAGGTGCTCAAGGCATGAAGCTGAGGACAGATGAGAACCTGTTGACTTCACGCCCCGCTTGTGGGCTTCCTGGACAGCAATCTAGCAGGTTGCTGTGGGAAGGAGGATGCTGGACCAGATGGACCTTTAGTCCCATTCTTTTGTCCCAGAATCCCAGCATCCTGCCTTTCCCCAACCCTGCTACATGCAAAGAGCCTGCTGGGTCAATTCAAGGACCTGTCCAGCCCAACATCCTGTTCCCAAAGTGGTCAACTAGATGCCTGTGGGAAAACCTTATGAGGACTCCCAGGGCCAGGGAGTGGGACAAGGCCTTCTTTCACCTGCCTTGCCCCACCCCCGGGCCTGGGAGTCCTCATAAGGAAGCCGTGCCTGGAGGAAGAATTGTGAGGGGAGAGACTTCATCAGGCAAGGCCTCCTTCCACCTGCCTTGCCCCACCCTCCAGTCTCTGCTTCTCAATTTGTATTGTATTATTTTATGCACTGTGGCTTGCTGTTGTTTTATTGATTGTAGTTTAGAAATTATTTATTGTAATTGTTAAGAGTAGATTTCTGTTTAATTTTTATATCCTGATATTTAGTATTATTCTATATTATTCCAATGATTGTTGAATGTTACTTTATTTGATGTAGGTTGCCCATTTTAAAGTTATGTTTTATTATCACATTTTTGTACAGTTGAACCTCCGTTTCGAGATGCACGTGCGGCAAATCCAGAAGTATTTTACTAGGCTTTGCCACACGCGCATGAGCAGAAGTGGTCCTCAGGTTGCGGAAACCCCGGGATCCGACCAGACCTCTGGAATGGATCCCGTCGGCAACCAGAGGTACCACTGTATTGCATTAGATTGTTATAAGGTGTACATTCTTTGTTTCCTCAGCTTGTAAACCGCCTTGGGTATTGCAAGATAGAAAGACGGTATACAAGTTAAAAGTGATGGAGGAGCAGAAGAGCACTCACCCCACCCCCACTGTTTCCAGCAGCCAGTATTCCGAAGCACCACTACCTCTAACTGTGGAGGCAGAGCACAGCCATCCTGGCTAGTAGCCATTGCTCTTCTCCCCTGCTGTCCCCGCAATCATGTGTTCTGACTGATGCTTCAAGACCAAGGCCTTTGGATACAAAGAGACCCCTCATACCACTCCTTCCTCTTTGTGTCTCTCCCCTCTTCAGCATCCACGAGTACCGCTTGTCCAGTTGGCTAGGCCAGCAGGAGGACATGCACCGCATCGTGCTCTACCAGTCTGACAGCACTCTCACGCCCTGGACTCAGCGTTGCATCCGGCAGGCCGACTGCATATTGATTGTGGGCCTGGGGGAACAGGAGCCAACGGTTGGAGAGGTGAGGCTTTCCCAAACCTCTGTTGTTGTTTAGTCGTTTAGTAGTCGTGTCAGACTCTTTGTGACCCCATGGACCAGAGCACGCCAAGCACTTCTGTCCTCCACTGCCTCCCGCAGTTTGGTCAAACTCCTGCTAGTAACTTTGAGAACACCATCTAACCATCTTGTCCTCTGTCGTCCCCTTCTCCTTGTGCCCTCCATCTTTCCCAACATCAGGGTCTTTTCCAGGGAGTCTTCTCTTCTCATGAAGTGGCCAAAGTATTGGAGCCTCAGCTTCAGGATCTGTCCTTCCAGTCAGCACTCAGGGCTGATTTCCATAAGAATGGATAGGTTTGATCTTCTTGCAGTCCATGGGACTCTCAAGAGTCTACTCCAGCATTATAATTCAAAAGCATCAATTCTTCGGCAATCAGCCTTCTTTATGGTCCAGCTCTCACTTACATACATCACTACTGGGAAAATAATAGCTTTTACTATACGGACCTTTGTTGGCAAGGTGATGTCTCTACTTTTTAAGATGCTTTTCATTGCTTGTCATTGCTTTTCTCCCAAGAAGCAGGCGTCTTTTGATTTTGTGGCTGCTGTCACCATCTGCAGTGATCATAGAGCCTAAGAAAGTAAAATCTCTCACTGCCTCCATTTCTTCCCCTTCTATTTGCCTCTCAAACCTCTACTTTCTACCATGTCATCCCACTTGGCTCAGTATTTTCTACTCTGACTTGCAGAAACTGTCTAGGCTTCAGGCAGAGGCTCTTACCAGCCCTTCCTGGAGATGCCAGGAATTATACCTGGGACCTTGGCAGGGGGTTGGACTCGATGGCCCTTGTGGTCTCTTCCAACTCTATGATTCTATGATTCTATGACCTCTTCCATGCAAAGCAGATGCAGTACCACTGAGATACTGCCCTTCCTCTAAACATAAAGAAAGATTCTGTTCATCATTATTTTGAATAATAGAGCAGTTTTTGTAACTGCCTTAATATTGAGCCAGACCGTTGATCCTTGGCAGTGACTCACCAAGTTTTCAGACCGTTTTGCCCCCAGCCCTAACTGCACATGTCGGAGATTGAGCCCTGGTCTGCCGCAGAACTGTGCTGCGCCCTTACCCAATATGGTATAATGCATATCTGGAACCTCCAGCCCACCTTGCAAACCACCATTGTATCTTGCAAATCTGTGGATATGCTCTAGTCTGTCTGCAAACTAGCTGCACAACATACTGAAATGTCATCCATCCTGCATTCTATACCACTTAGCAAATGAAACCACGTACAGTATAAAGACGTCTGAGAGGGAGGATTTAAGAGAGCAGCTTTCTGCTCATGGGCTGCTTTCTGTGTCAGCTGCAGCCTGCTTAGCCCCACTATGCAAGCAAGTCAACTTTCTGCCTGCTGGAGCTTATCAACTCTTGTGCTGAGGGTTGGCACTCCTGATTAAACTGCAGGCACCGGATTTACCGAGATGAGATTCAGGCCATGTAAGCTGCTTTTGTGTTGGATTCTGAGGTCTGCTGCTTTTCTCTCTCCTTTCTTCTGTTCTGATTAGGGCAGAGCCTGGCAAAATGCATTCACAAGCCTGTTCTTAGGACTGCACCACTAACACCTTCCTCATAGTGACACCCCTGCCCTTTCCAGTGTTGCACGATGTGACCATCTGAACGCAAGATGCACACTCTTTCTTACGCAAAATGTAGGAAAACAAAATAAAACCCCCACACCAGTCTCAGTCATCCAGCATAGCTACGGTGCTTGGGAAGGATGGTGAAAATGATTGAAATGCCCTGGAGCTTCTTATTTATAGAGACAGGATAATAAATAGGTTGTGAGATAAAGAAGTTATCAACACCCAGATATGTTATCTGCTCCCTGGGGTGATTTTCTTCCCTCCCTTTCTTATGACTATTATGATTATTGGTTATTATTACAGTTTCTTACTTCCTCTTCACCCTAAGATCCCGGGGCAGGTTAAAATTTAAAATACAACATTAATATTAAAACATAATATTGCGCAATATTAAACGCAGTTTAAAATAACTGAAACTAGGCTAACTAGGGGTCAGCAAATTTTTTCAGCAGGGGGCCGGTCCACTGTCCCTCAGACCTTGTGGGGGGCTGGATTATATTTTGAAGGGGGGAAAATGAACGAATTCCTGTGCCCCACAAATAACCCAGAGGTGCATTTTAAATAAAAGGACACATTCTACTCATGTAAAAACACACAAATTCCCGGACCGTCCACGGGCTGGATTTAGAAGGCGATTGGGCCGGATCCTGCCCCTGGGCCTTAGTTTGCCTACCCACGGGCTAGTGGCCCATCTAGTTCAGCATCCTGTTCTTGCAGTTGCTAATCAGATGTCTCTTCTAGGAGCAACCCTGTGAGGCAGATTAGGCAGAGAGTTGATGATTAGCCCAAGATCACCCAGTGAACTCCGTGGCAAAGGAGGGATTTAAACCTGAGTCTCCCAGGTTCTAGACCTGACAATATAACCACCACATCACTGAGGTCCATTAATTACATGGGGCCTACTCTGAGAAGAACACAGTTGGATACACACCTATATTTTTATCCTTGCATATTTTTTCCCATTCTTTTGCTGGTCATGGGGAAGTGAGGGAGGGAAGAAACCTTATTCTAGGCACCCCAAATTGTACTCAAACCACCCTTTGGCCCATGAGATTAACCAGTTGCTGCCCATCCATTTTCAAGCACATGCTTTATTCTCTTTTTTTAAAACAGAAACTGGTATTATCTAGAAGCTGATTCTATGGTAGTGCCGAACTCACACCATAGTCACTAGGAGAAATGTACCTTTGCTGTGTAGCAGCACAGCATTTCCGAAGGTCTCCAGTGTTGCAGGCCAGGGGGCAGGAGCAGGCAACTAAATCAGTGTGCTAGCACATGAAGTGTGTCTGCGAGTGAGGTGGGATGATTGCTGCAGGACTGGGCCACTGGCAGCTGTTCTTACCTGGACAATCCTTTTCTATTGTTGTTCTAGCTGGAGCGGATGCTGGAGAACACGGCTGTCCGAGCCCAGAAACAGCTGATCCTACTTCACAGGGAGGATGGCCCCCTTCCCTCCCGGACCGTGGAATGGCTCAACATGCGTAGCTGGTGTTCAGCCCACCTCCATCTTCGTTGCCCCAGACGGGTTTTCTCCCGGCGGAGCCTCCCCAAGCTGGTAGGTAGCTTCATGGGGGGGGGAGGGGGAAATCCAGTACTGGGCCCAGTGGCAGCCTGGGGCTGACTCTGCAAGGCGCAGGTTGCAATCCACCCCAGCGCCTAGCAGAGCAGGGCCTTTGGATGTTGCTGAGGGGCGCAGGGCCTGTTGGCAATGTTGGCTCAGCTCTGCAAGTCATGGGGTGAAATCCACCCCAGCGCCTAGCCAAGCAGGGTCGTTTAGTGCTGCTCACTTGCATCTAGTAAATAACTGTACACTCAGAAGAAAGCCACACTGAGTTCAGTGGCCTTACACCCAGGTAAGAGTATGTGGGGCTATAGTGTTTTATTTAGGCAGCCAGGGCTCCTCTGGATTACAATATCTTTTTGATCAGGTCAATGAGGACCGCTTGCTTTTTAAAATCCTCCCATATATACAGAAATCCTTGTGCACCTTTTGGACTGTATCCGTAGGTTTCCCCCTCTGTATCAAATAACAGGTCAAATAAGTGTTTACTTTTTATAATACATGGAAGAGGGATCTCCTTCGGGAGGTTGTGGACTCTCCTTCCTTGGAGGTTTTCAAGCAGAGGTTGGAAAGCCATCTGTCATGGATGCTTTAGCTGAGTTTCCTATATTGCAGGCGGTTGCACTAGAAAGATGACTCTTGGGGTCCCTCCTAGCTCCATGATTCTATGTTTTTCTTCTTCAACAATATTGCATCATGTTCCTATCATTTTATGTATTGTATTTTGTATAAATTATAAAAATTATGAATGAAACATGTTCTGTTTACAAACAAAACATTTAAATTGCTGTGAGTCAATCGCTTTTTCTGCGGAGCGAAGCCGCATAGCCGTTGCCGGAGAGCGCTGCCTTTTTCCTGGGACAAATTGGCATCTAAAATAACCAACCGTGAGTACTGGAACATCAAATATTTGGACTTTAAATAAGAACTGGCGAACTGGTGAAATAGAAAGGAATTTGGACTTAAAAATTCACCTTAATTTGGTACTGAAACGGGAAGGTCTAAACAGGAAGTCACCCTTCCATTTCCCTGTAGCCAGAACAAAGCAAAGTCAAAGCAAACTAGAGTTTTAAAAATCACCTTTGAAGGATCGACTTTCATCATTTAAAATCGCTGAACCCCTCTTCGGTAGCAGGAGAAGAAGGGGGATTTCTTTTCTTTTCTTTTCTTTTCTTTTCTTTTTTTGAGCTATTTAAACCTGCAGAAGTGAATCTAAAGCAAAGTAATTTTCCATCGTCCTGATCCTGGAGCGGGGTGTCAGGATTGACGTTTGAAGCTCATTGACCAGAAACAAATGTTTTTGACAGATAGTTATAAGAAGAGAAACATAGTGACTCCATTGCCTCCTTTCGCATCTTAAAAAGAACAAATATGGACAAAATATCTTAAAAAAGAGACTTTGTTGCTATTGTTTTTAAGAGAAAGAACAACCAGAAGCTTTTCCCCCTAGAGGGGAACTGTGGAATTGTATAATCTTTGGGAGCTTGCAGCTGTTACTGATTATAGAATCATAGAATCATAGAATCATAGAGTTGGAAGAGACCACAAGGGCCATCGAGTCCAACCCCCTGCCAAGCAGGAAACACCATCAGAGCACTCCTGACATATGGTTGTCAAGCCTCTGCTTAAAGACCTCCAAAGTAGGAGACTCCACCACACTCCTTGGCAGCAAATTCCACTGTCGAACAGCTCTTACTGTCAGGAAGTTCTTCCTAATGTTTAGGTGGAATCTTCTTTCTTGTAGTTTGGATCCATTGCTCCGTGTCCGCTTCTCTGGAGCAGTAGAAAACTGTGGGAAAGGGTTTGTGACCTTGCAAGACAATGTCTGCAGAAGCACTGTTGGGTGTTTTCTGCAAAATAAATGCCCTACTGGATCAGTTAAGCCAGAAGACAGATTTGATGACCAGTGTGGCCAGAACCTTTGAACAGGTGGTGGGAAACTATAGGGAGCCCACCCAGGAATTAAAACAGGAGCGTGCCATGACAGAACAGCTGAGAGAAGAGGTTTCTGCTGAATCTTGGGCGCCAGAGACGGAAGGAGCTGAGGCCCAGCAGGCATATAAATTTTTGGATTTGACAAATGAACTTGGAAAAGACCAGACTTGGAAAGATAAAATCTGGTTTGGTTTGGAAATGGGGGATTTGGACTTTTCGAGTCTGGAAAGGGGCCGTCAGATGTCTGGAGCTTTGGGGGCTCTTAACTTTGAAGGGAATCTGGTACATGTCTCTAAATACTATATCAAGTTTGGTCTGGACTATGGAAAAGGGACTGTTTTGTTGAAAAGGGTCAAAAATATTACTAAGCTGGAGTTCCCAAGAATAAAAGGATATGAAGAAGAGTTGCGAGATATGGAAGAGACTTGAGGGCCTTGGATATAAGATTGCCAGGTTAATGTGCTAGATTAATAGGATAGAAAGGACTGACAAAACCCGGGACCAGGAGGAAGGGACGCTCGATGAAGATTGGATTGCTTATTTTTTATTTTTAATTAGGACTGTTTTATAAAATTGATGAGTGTTAGGAAAATGTTGAAATGAAATTATTTGGCTCTAATAAAAATGTTTAAAGAATTAGGTAAGAATGTTATGGTAGGAGAAGTTGGTAAAAATTAAGATTTAAGTTTTAAACTTTAAGTTTTTTTTTTATATATATATAAGATAAGATGAAAATAGATTAAGGTAATGTGATGACAGAATATTATGAATTATGGAAAAGATTAGAAAGAGGGGAGGGATTTGCTGAAATAATAATTTGAACTGGAATACAGAGAAGGAAGGCGTGAGGAAGTCCTGGAAATAAGTAAATGAAAAATATGTGATAATTGAATTGTTTTTTAACTATTTTTATTTTTGTATTTTTCTTTTTTTGTATTTTTCTTTTGTTTTTTCTATTTTGTAATTTCTGGAAAATCTTAATAAATATCTTTTAAAAAAATTTAAAAAAAGAAGTTAGAATTTGGATGATTGGCAGAGAAGCCGAAGGAAGTCAAAAATGGAAAATTTAATAGAAATTGTAATGTGGTATGAATGTATGGAAAATTAATAAAATATAAATAATATATAAAAAAAGAGAACAGGATGCTGAACTAGATGGGCCATCTTTGGCCTGATCCATCAGCTACTACTTAAGGTGGGCATCATAAGTGCAGAAGAAGCTGCCTTGTAACAGAGCAGACCATCTTCACTTTGGCCAGTATTGCCTGCTCTGACTGAGTGCTCTTCAGGGTCTTAAGCAGGTAAAAGCTCTTTCCTCTTCTTTTTTGCTAGAGAAGGGAGGGACTGAATCTGGGACCTTATGTGTGTGTGTGGGGGGGGGGTGTTTTCATCACTATCCCTTCCTTCCACACCCACCCTAGGGTGGCCTTCTGTCATGTCAGGCAATTGCACAGTGTGAGACGATCAGACCAAGCCTTGCACTCCCCCCACCCCGCTTCCCCCTGGCATCCTTGATGAGCTGTTTTATTTCCTGCTTAATTACCGTATTTTTCGCCCTATAAGACGCACTTTTTCCCCTCCAAAAATGAAGGGGAAATGTGGGTGTGTCTTATGGGGCGAATGCAGGCTTTCGCTGAAGCCTGGAGAGCGAGAGCGGTAGGTGCGCACCGACCCCTCTCGCTCTCCAGGCTTCGCGGACCTCTCCTCAAGCAGCGGGAACGCTCCCGCTGCTTGGGGAGAGTTGCCGGCATCCCGAAGCCTGCGCGCGCTGATCTCAGCGCGTCCAGGCTTCGCGGATCTCTTCGCAAGCAGCGGGAACGTTCCCGCTGCTTGGGGAGAGTTGCCGGCATCCCGAAGCCTGCGCGCGCTGATCTCAGCGCGTCCAGGCTTCGCGGATCTCTCCTCAAGCAGCGGGAACGCTCCCGCTGCTTGGGGAGAGTTGCCGGCATCCCGAAGCCTGCGCGCGCTGATCTCAGCGCGTCCAGGCTTCGCGGATCTCTCCACAAGCAGCGGGAGCCACCGCTGGGCTCCCACGGCCTGCAGAGAGCTGCCTGTTTGGGGGCTGGGGTCGGGGGAAGCTCGGGCTGCCCCAGCCCCGCGCCTGGGGGGGAAATAATTTTTTTCCCTTTATTTCCCCCCCAAAAAACTAGGTGCGTCTTATGGGACGGTGCGTCCTATAGGGCGAAAAATATGGTACTCAGAAGCAATTGACCCTCTTTTCCTGAATAACGTATGGTCCCCTTTGTATGCTTGTTAGCTGGCCTGATTATAGCAGCCATCAAGTGTGTGTGTGTGCATGCGTGCATGTGGACCACTTATAAACGCCATCTCCAACTCCTCGAAAGATTCCATTAATGGTATCTCTGAAAAATTTTACATATCACTTGCCAGTGTACTGGAAGAAGCAAAGATCACCAGTGTCGAAGCAATGATTCTTCAACATCAACTTTGTTATGTTGTTCGGATGCCTGATTATAGTCTTCCAAAGCAACTTCTCTATTCCAAACTTGAAAATGGAAAGTATAATGCTGGTGATAAACAAGAGAGGTTTAAAGATTCTCTCAAGGCAAATCTAAAAAAAATGTTGTATAAACACAGACAACAGAGAAACACTAGCCTGCGAGTGCTCCAATCGGAGAACAGCCTTTACCAAAGGTGTCATGGTCTTTGAAGATGCTCGAACTCAGGAACAAAGGGAGAAATGTGCTAAGAGGAAGGCACATTTGGCAAACCCTCACTATGATCAACTGCTGCCCGGAAACCTATGTCCCCACTGTGGAAGGAAGTGTGGATCCAGAATTGGCCTCCACAGTCACTTACTGTTAAGACCATGTTCTTGGTCTTACTCGGCTACGAGTGATTGCCAAAGAAGAAGTGTAGGGATCAGTCTTCATGGCAAAAAATGTTGACAGTGTTATGTTCCTATGCTGTGTGTTGAGTTTAAAACCAATAAAGAAATTGCAAAATATCGGATTACTATGCAATATTTGTTCAGAGTAGATCCACTGAAATGAATTGATCCAAGATAGCCATGCCTATTAATTTCAGTGGCTCTGCTGTTTAGGATGATCACTAGGTCCAAACCCATGCTTTCAAGCTGATGTAGGTTCTGTCTTTTATTAACAGGTGCAAAGAGAGCACTGAGAAGAACACAGAGAAATGATATATGATGTGCTTATCATGGATTTTATATGACAGATGTTAGTGATTAGGGTTATATATCCAGTGTAAGAGAATGGCAAATAGGCCAGGTGAAAAGTGCTGAATCTGCCAAGTTTAAAAAGCTATATTCGCATTCAATAAAAGAGTACAGTAATTCATTTTCAGTAAATCAGCATTGTTGTATTGCTTATTTGGACAATATTACTCATGTAACTGAAAAGTGTGTGTACGTTGTGTATGTGTGTGCCATAGACCCTGAGTGTGTGGAAGAGGGCAGGGGTTGCCCATCAGGCAAGGGCAGGACAGAAAAGAGCAGTGGCCAGTGGATGACTCTGGGAAGGATCTAGTAGGCTCGGAAGGTCTCTCCCCAGGCTGGGATAGCCCAAGAAAGAGGATCCTAGGTAAGGTCTTAGTATGTGGGGGGATTTCCCTTGCTTCATCCCATCTCTCCACCAGTCCTCTACAGTGTGAGGCATGGGCTTCATCTCTGGAGTTGCCAGAGGCTGGTTTGGGCTCATCGTCCTTGGCTGTTGCCCCACCAGCTCTATCTCTGGAGTTAGCAGAAACCATGTCTAGTCCCACCCTTCATGTGTGTTCATGCGTTTTACTCTTCCTGTCCCGTCCAGCTCTGAGGAGGCAGTAATGCCTCCCCTCTGTCACCCAGGTCATGGGACTGCCAGCACAGGCATGGAACGGATGGGTCTGGTTCCTTCTTCTTGGAAAAGTGCTAGGCTGCTTGCTCAGTCTAAGACTCAGAACCGCTGGCTCCACTAAGTTGTGCCCCTCCCCTTTCCCTCATAACAGGGTTTCAGGGAGCATGCCATTGTTGGATCAAAGTCTTTCCTTGTGCCTTTGAACAGCGTTTCACCCATGTATCGCACCAGCCTGAGCATTAAGCATTTGAGTAGAAACCACACTCTGAGTTCAAGTTCTTCATTGGGGTTAAGCCAGGACAGTCCATGTGTGGTATTGTCACTGCTGGATTTGGAGACAGAGGAAGGAGAGGTTGAAAGCTTAGGAATGATGCAAGACAAGGTGCACAGCAGCAAAGACTGAGCTGTGAAGCATAGGTGCAAAATCTCATTTTGGCTGTAAGCCCAGTAGATACATTAGTTGAACCGCTCAATACATTTTTGGGATATGTCACTAATAACACCAGCCTGCATCACAGTAGCTGTTGCAAAGATGACTTGCAGCGACATACGTGGAACACTTTGTATGCTGTCAATAAACGGGAATGACCATCGCTGAGTGTTGGAGCAAATGCTTTGCGTGCCAGAGGTTCCAGGTTCAACCCCCAGTGTCTGCAGGTGGGATCATGGAAAGAACCCCCTCGGTGAGACCCTGGGCAGCTGCCAGTCAGTGTAGAAAATACTGGGCTAGATAGACCAATGTTCTGACTTGAGATAAGGCAGCTTCTTAGATCCCTATTTAAAACCACCTCTTTACAGTGGTACCTCGGGTTAAGTACTTAATCCGTTCGGGAGGTCTGTACTTAACCTAAAACTGTTCTTAACCTGAAGCACCACTTTACCTAATGGGGCCTCCTACTGCTGCCGCGCCACCGGAGCACGATTTCTGTTCTTATCCTGAAGCAAAGTTCTTAACCTGAAGCACTATTTCTAGGTTAGCAGAGTCTGTAACCTGAAGTGTATGTAACCTGAAGCGTATGTAACCCGAGGTACCACTGTATTCAGAACCACGAGGACTAGAATCTTACTTTATCTTTAGGCTGGGACCACAGCTAAGTGCTTTGCATGGCAGAGACTCAGGTTCAGTTGCCAGTGCTATCGCCCAGTTAGGTTGAGAAAGATCCTCCCTTCCCCTGTGGTTTGTGTGTGACTGGCAGTGGCTCTCCAATTCTGGCCTAGAGGGATCCACCAGGGATCCATTCTGACTAAGGCTGGAATGTTCAAATGCAGTTGTGTAATGATGATGCGGGGGGGGGGACTGGTCTCACAGCTGGTTTCCCTGGGATGGGTTCATGTTAAAACTGGTATTGTGAATGATTCAGCAAACATTTCGATTGCAGCCCAAATTAACAGAAAACGACACACTTTGTGGTGTGTGTTTAAGTAGTTGGGCGGTTCGTTGCTTAGGCTGGCATAGAATTGTATAAGGTGGTGTCAGAGGCCCAAAAAAGCACCATACATTTAAAGCACTGTGGTGCCACTTTAAATAATCATGGCTTCCCCCAATGAATCCTGGGAACTGTAGTTTGCAAAGGGTGCTGAGACTTGGTAGGAGAGCCCCTATCCCCCTCACAGAGCTACAATTCCCAGGGTCCCCTGGGAAGAGGGATTGATTGTTAAATTACTCTGGGAATTGTGACTTAACACTAAATACAACTCCATGTATTTGGGGGTTCGTTTTTCTTTCTTTTGACGTAAATTGATTATCTCAGTTAGTTGTGGGTTTATTTTTTTAAGACAACAGTACATTGCAACCTGAGATTTTCTTTCTGAAACAGTGGGGAGCTATTCTCTCCCTTTCCTCAAATATACACAAAGTTCCCTCTTCCGTATGCTTGATCTGAGATGGCCTTGACCACCTCTCTCTTTCTCACCTTCAGAAAGAACTGTACGAGAGGGTGTTTCAGAAGATTCCGGACAGACATTCAGACTTCTCCCGGCTGGCCCGTGTCCTGACAGGGAATGCGGTCGCTTTAGTGCTTGGAGGAGGCGGAGCTCGGTAAGACTGGCCAAAGCAGTTTGAGATCCTTCTGGGGCAGGGCTACTGGGAGGCTGCCAGATCCATTGGGCCATTTTGCTTAGTGGAGGGTGCCTCTCTTCTCCTTCTGACCACTCATCATCGTCCCTCCTACTGATAATAATCGTCCCTCCTACTGATTCTCATCCTCAAAGAGCCAGACCAGTATATTGGGAATGCGGATGGGTTTCATGCCAGGGCATACTGCTCAGAAGAAGTGAGAAGTCAGAGAAGGCCTTGGGATGCAACAGATTACCAGGAAAGGAGAGGGCTGAGAGAATGTGAAACCTCCCAGTCCCTCCTGGGACTTTGCTTAGAGAACAGCTCCCTAGTAGGCTTCTGCAGCAACTGGCGGGATTTTGTGTGGGCCCCCCCCCCCCGGTTTGGTTCCACCTTTATAACTACCAGATATCCTGGCTCGAATTTATTGACTTAATTCATACATTTTAATTTAATTTACTATTTACAAACAATTATTCCATAGAAAACATAACAAGGCAGCGTACATTCCAGGGGGTTGGACTAGATAGCTATTGAGGGTCCTTTCAACTCTACAATTCTATGATTCTACAACATTGAATACACAATGCCGCAATAATAAAGCCTGTAAAAGCATCACTATCATATCATTAAAGCTTGTCAATTTTAAAAAAGGGAACGTTCCCAAGGTCTGTTGGAACAGTACAGTTCTTTAAAAGACGTTGAATGGAAAGCAGAGGTGTCTTCCACCATACTTCTTAGGGCAATGGGTTCTGTAGTGCAGAGCCTGCCACACTGAAGACTCTATCCCTGGAAACCACAAAAAGTACCCATCAGAAGTTCTCTGTGACTGAGGTGCCGAATAAGGAATCAGATAGCCCTTTAAAGTGCCTTGGGGCCAGGTTTTTCAGGCCAGTGTGGTGTCGTGGTTAGTCTCTGGACTAGGGCTTGGAAGATCAGGGTTCAAATTGCCACTCAGCCATGAAACTCACTGGGTAACATCGGGTCAGTCACAGTCTCTCAGCCTAAGCTACCTCACAAGCTGCTTGTGAGGATAAAATGAGGAGGAAGGGAACCATGTCTGCCACCATGAGCTCCTTGGAGGAAAAGGTGGGATATCAGTGTTACAATTAAATAAAATAGCCCTTTGAAGATTAACACTTCAACCTTGAACCTAGCAGATCCCTCCCAACACATCTTTATGACAGCTGATCCTAAACAGTGCCTCTGTGTGCAAGCGGAGAGTTCTGTACTGGTGTGCAGGTTATTTTTGGAGAAGTCTCTTCTGGCATTGAGACATGCAAGGGCAATTCTGGGCTCCTGCGACTCCAGGAACTGCATGCCTTCCTTTTGTTCTCTGCACACCCCATTCGCCTCCCCATGTCTTTCATCAACTATGCCGTGTGCAGAGGTGATGTTTGCCCCTGTTATATCCTTGGTGGACCATTCAGGATCATTTAGGGCTGCTGGCTCTGGGTTGTAAATGTCATTCCCTTTTGTCCTTGGGGGAGGAGGTTGCGGCACTTGCAGAAGTGGTGTGGGGGGTGTTTGCTGATGCATCCCGCCTTAAATTGCAATGAACCTTGGAATTTTCTTGTCTCCTCTCCTTTCACATGGGTAATTAGTCCCCTGACACTTAGCTGCAAGTCCCTCACTGATTGTTCCAGGGTTTGGGAGAAATGCCATAAGTAAAAAATCGCCCACACATTTGTTCCAGCCCAGATGTGTATTTATACCTCCCCTCCTTTTGTTAAATGTTCTAAATATCCCACTTTTCCTTCCCTTCTGGCTTCAAGCTGATGGGAGCGGGAGAGAGAGACAGCGTTTGTAGCTTTGTGTAATTAGGGGTGAGGGTGGCCCTGAAATCAACCCAGGAGAACATCAGAATCTCAAAAAGACCTGGAAGGCCTTCTCATATCTTGTCGACCATATTTCCTAGCACTCCCCACAAACTGTTTTAAGTCTCTCTCTCCCGCCTTATTTGTCTTTGGAATACCCCTGTGTGGTAGGTCACCTGCTCTCAGGGTTACTTCTATCCTTCTGCTGTTTCCTTTCCTCTGATGTTCCCTGAGGTACACAGGAAGCTGTGTTAAGCTAAATTAGGACCCCTGGTCCATCTAGTTCAGTGGTTTACACAGACCGGCAGCAGCTCTCCAGAGTTTGAGACGCAGGTCTCTTCCAGCCTTCCCTGGAGATGCCACTGGAGATTGAACGTGGGATTTTCTGAGCATATGCTCCACCACTGATACGCAGCCCTTCTCAAATTGTGTTTAATATACAGCAAGCCTGTGACATGTGGCTGTTACGTTCCAGGGATCGCACCTAAAGCCAAAATCACATATAGAAACATATATTGTACAATGGCAGGCCTTTTTACTGCTTGTTAAAGCCTCATGTCTGCCAATGGGTGTATATGCATGCTCTCTCGCTCATAACAATAAATTCTGATGAACTTAACGAGGCTTTATAATGAGGCTTTATAATTGCTACGATATAGAGGTTTGCAAAGTGCTAGGTTGTGTATGCACCATACATTTAAAGCCCTACTCCCCAGGAAGAATCATAGGCACTAGTTTGTTAAGGGGGTTGGAAATTCTAAGCTCTGAGAGGGTTAAACTACATTTCCCAGGACTCTTTGAGGGAAACCATGTACTTTAAATGAATGGTCTGTCTGCAGCCCTTGCCCTGAAGAAGTTTCTGATTTGAAATTCTTCACAGAGGAAGGGTAGAAAAATGGAATCCATGTAAGCAGGAGGAAGAATAATTCAGGAGGCAGCTAATTCAGTTGCACATTCTTGGGCTTAGTGACACTAGGGTTAACTTCAGTCCCCAGAAGGCAAATTAAACCTCCAGGCCTCTCTGCCTGACCCTTGGGACTCTTTCCAGGTCCCACATCCTTCTGGCCCTGCTTCCTATTCCATATGTTTTTTGCCTGGCTGGGATGTATCCTTGAGACTTGGATAATGCCTCTTATCTGAAGTGATGGTTGACTGAGGTAGGGGGAGTGGGTTTAGGCAGCCCATTGTACAGAGGTAAATTCTGCATTCATTGCCCCACCTATTTTCTTGCTGGCTCTGCTCACCCCTGGCATGCTGCCCCCTAAAAGTTCCCCAGTCCCCAGACTGAAAATTTAAAGCACAGACTCCTGTACACCCAGCACCACATTCTGCTCTGCTTGGTGAATCATGCTCCACACACGGTCTCAGATGCAAGCACTAACCCCACCCCCCATATTATTATTTTTTGGGGATGAGATGGGGGCAAATGTTTTAAAAGCCATTCCTGGACCCTGAAAGAGAGGCTGCCTGTTTCTGACAGGCACTTGGCATTCACAGTGAACTGTGGCGTTTTCCTTTTGTTTGGTTTCCTTTCTTGCTGAACCATAGCCAGCGGCACATAAGACAGGCAAAAGACAGCCTCTCTGTGGTGATGGGGGGGGGGCTGCTGCTTTATGTTCCCGAAACAGGCAACTTTGCCAGGCATCTCAGGTAACAATTACCGTTGAGATACTTTCTTCTGTTCTTCCTTTCTTCTTCTTTCTTCCTTCCAGCCAGCCACTTCATGGTAATTACCTCTTTTTTCCCTTTTTGCAATTTGTCATGATAGAGAACAGAAGCAGTGCACTCTCTCTCGCTCTCCCTCGCTCTCCCCCCTTGCTTTCCCTGTCACAGTTCCCAACACATAACTGTGCTCAAATTGCAACGTTTCATGTCTGCTAAGCGAAAACAACTATCCAAGGGGGGAGCAAGCTGGATTTTGGTGTCTATCCAACTCTACTGTTTGTGAAGCTGTGAGGTGTGTGGTGCAGAGGGGAGCACACTGACATGGCCAGGCCAGAGGTCAGCGTGGGCCAGGCCAATCTTGCCAATAGGCCTGTTGGGACTACTCTAAAACAGGATGAGGAGGAATAGGGACATGTTCAGGGCTGGTCCTTCTATGAGGCAGCTGTCTTAGGTGGAAGGGCCATAGCTAGTAGCAGAGCTGTGGCTTTGCATGGAGGAGGTCCCAGGCTCAATCCTAGGCTTCTCTAGGTAGGGCTAGGATAGACCAACTACCTGATTCACAGCTGCTGTCATTCAGTGTAGATAATACTGATCTAGATGGACCACAGAACTGACTTGGTGTAAGACAGTATCCTACTCCCTGTTTAATTCGGAGCTATGAGGATTAGAATCTTAAGAGGTACGGCTGTAGTGGCAGAGCATCTGCCTTGCTTGCAGAAGGTCCCAGGTTTAACCCCAGCACCTGTTGTGTATCTATCTTGGGCCTTATTGCACAAGAACTGGGTTAAACCTGGTGTGGTGTCTCTTTTTATCTTGGACCCAGGATGGCTCAAAGCTCACCACAGCTTAGCCTTGTTGTCCGTCTTCAATGTCAAGACCTAGGGAGGATAAACTGAGCATGTACAGAGTGTCCCCACTCCGCACCACTGAGTTAATTGCATCCTGGGCTGGGGTTTTTGTATGCAGCTGGGGCAGAGAAGTAAAGCCTAGGAATCTTGTGCTGGGTGTGGATTTCAGCTTCTGAATGTTGATCTCAGCAAATTTGATTTTATCAAAATTTTGAGGTTCTGCTCAGAGGGCTTGTACACCTGCTGAAATCTCACAAGCCAGAGAAGTTGCTGAATAAGGGTTCTAGTGTTCACGAGAGCAGGGCTGTTGCTTTCTTCCCCTCTTTTTTAGCAGGATAAGTCAATGCAATATTATTTTTAATTTTTATAGATTGAAATTTATTTATATACTACCCTATGCACAACTCAGAATGTGGTTTTCAAACAAAAGAAGAGAAGAAATACCAAAAAAGCTATAGGAGGAAAAGAATCTTACAATCTTTAAAGTAAGAACACAACAATTTATAACAAATCACTAAATAGCAAATGTCAATATCAACGGCCACTGATCCAGCTGTGCAATCCAGCCTCCCCTAGATTGAACCCAGTCAGTATGAGCTTAGCAGGTGGGGTTCCTGGACAGAGAATAGTTTTGTGCAAATCTTCACCATCTTACACAATTTATACGTGTGAGTGTTTTGCATAATCTTCTTGAGGTCCTGGAGTAATGCTTTTTGTTGTGCTGAAATAGCATGTATTGGGTGTCAATTCTCTTTTTTAAAGTGTATTGACCACAGGCCTAACTTTTGAAGTCCTCTCCAGCCAGAGGAGTCTCACATTTCTTTTGACAGCTGCCATTTTAGGTTTTCTCTACGGTTGACTGGTTTCTCTATTAATGTACATTTTATCTCTCCCCCTGCTACTCCCATCTTGCATTGCTTCAGAGGATGTTCCCAAGTGGGTGTCATCCGAGCGCTGAATGAAGCTGGCATCCCAGTTGACATGATTGGTGGCACCTCCATTGGCTCATTCATGGGTGCCCTGTATGCTGAAGAGCGCAGCTACACCCAAATGAGGATCAAAGCCAGGCAGTGGGCAATGGTAAGTGTTTCTCATTGGCTGCATGAGACCCTAGAGTGTGTGTGTGTCCTGAGGTGTGTATGCTTGGTTTTGCTGAACCCCCAGGAGAGCAGTGAGGGAACTTTTTCAGCCCAAGGGTTGCATTTCCTTCTCGTAGCCTTCTGGGGGCCACATGCTCATAGTGGGCAGGGCCAGAGGGAAAAGTAAGCAGTCCAATAAATTGACATGATCCCTACTGTACAGCAGGCCAGTGTCTACACATGCTCACATACCACTCTGTGTTGATACATGAAATCAGTGCTCACTTTAGAACTGGCCTGAGGTACTTTGAGGTTCCTTAATCGGTGTAGAAAGACAACCAGGAAAATATCCAAAGCAAAGTGGGCTCTTAAGCCTTTTGTTGTTAATTTGTCACAACAAAGACACAACCTCTCTAAAGGTAAAGAAAGGAGAAGTACAGACAAAGTGTGCTCTGCCTTTTAAAGGTTTACATTTCTCGTGAAATGACAAGAAATCCCACCTCACAAATATCAGTGACACATAGGAAAACATCAAAGATACATCACCAATTGGGGGTGGGGGGTAGTTTACAGTAGGTCAGTCAGGTCAAAATTATAATGTGTCAATCAGGACAGTTATGGACTGCAGATCTTACACTTTTCCAGAAAGAATTTACATGAGGCATTGACATTCAGAATAATTTCTGCAAGTTGCATTCAGAAGATATTGTGATCAACAGGATCAGTACCTCCTATTCATCGGTCCGTCTGGGCCAGTGGTGGTGAACCCTTGGCACTCATGCCAGAGAGGGGACTCAGAGCCCTCTCTGTGGGTATGTGCGGCGTCGCCCCAGCAGGGCCGTAGCTTCTGTGCTGGGGGGTGGGAGGAGAGGAGGGCTCATGTGCAAGCATGAGTGGAGGCGGGGATCTCTTAGAAGTGGAGTGGAGGCTTCGCGCTGAGAGATCCCCACCTCCATTCCTGCTTGCACGCAAGTAGGAGTGGGAGCGAGCAGCTCAGCTAAGGAGCGCTTGGCTGCCTTCAGGTGGTGCAGGAGCTCTCAGTGCAGCTTTCGGGCTGCCTCCACCTTCCCCTGCAACAATAGGGTTGCAGGGGATCTGATGCACAGGTGGGGGCTCCTTTAAACTTCTCCCTTGAGGGGAGTGCAGTCGCGCTCAACGGAAAGTGTGAGGGAGCCTGCGCCTCCCCAGCTGAGCAGCCTGATCCCACTCCTACTTGCCTGCAAGCAGAAGCAGGCTGGGGGGGGGGGCGAGGCATCCCTTGCCTGCTTGCTTGCCCCTCCTGCCCAGCCTTCTCACTCAGCGTCAGGGCCGCCAGAGCTGGAGGAGGGGGTGGTTACTGTTGTGGCAGCGGTGGAGGGACCCAGCGCTGGAGGGTGGCAGGTGCCTGCTCACTTGCCGCCCAGCCCACCTTCCCTCACTAGGAAAATGGAAGTGTGGCACTCAAAACGGAAGTTATACTCAGAACAGAGCACGTTCAGCTTCTGAAAAATGTTCCAAAACCAGAACACTCATTTCTGGGTTTGAAGTGTTCAGGTTCCAAGTAGTTTGAGAACCAAGCTGTTCAATAACTGAGGTACCACTGTATTTATTTTTCCCAATTTGAACTGTATTTATTTTCCCCAATTTGAACTGTATTTATTTTTCCCAATTTGAACTGTATTTGTTTTTCCCCTGGTGGTGATTTTCTTGAGTCAATATGAGAGTACCCCTAATCACTTTTTTTAAAGAAAAAAAGCACTGAGTTATAACATAAAATTATATATCACTGGAAAGATAATGTAATGAAGAATGTAATGCAAGAACTTTTATGAAGGATTATTTATTACAACAGCAGTCATGAAGAACAAACACGAAACACACAGAAAAAAATGAGATATATAAGTTAAATTGCCATGTTGGCACTTTGCGATAAATAAGTGGGTTTTGGGTTGTAGTTTCGGCACTCGATCTCTAAAAGGTTCGCCATCACTATTCTAGGCAAATGTTGCTACATATCTTATCAGTCACCTCCATCAATATCCTTTGTGTTGGAGAAACCCTGCCCAAATGCTTCCCCTGACAGGTTGCAGCCTACCTGCTCCCGTGCTCAGGGGGTTATTATGACAGCAGCAGTTTCCCAGAATGCATGATATTTTGGAAGTTAGTTACAGTGGTACCTCAGGTTACAGACGCTTCAGGTTACAGACGCTTCGTGTTACAGACTCCGCTAACCCAGAAATAGTACCTTGGGTTAAGAATTTTGCTTCAGGATGAGAACAGAAATCACACAATAGTGGCGCGGCGGCAGTGGGAGGCCCCATTAGCTAAAGTGGTGCTTCAGGTTAAGAACAGTTTTAAGGTTAAGAATGGACCTCCAGAACGAATTAAGTTCTTAACCCGAGGTACCGCTGTATACAGAATAAAGCATTTACAAACCGTTTTAAATAGTATTTCATTCATTCATAGATATAGATATATAGATATAGATTTCGTAGATTTTCACGGGTACAGGAATGCAGGTTTTGGTGTCTTCGGGTGTCTTCCCGTGTAAGAGTCGGGGTGTCTGGGCGACGTTTCGACGAGGTCTCACTCGTCATCTTCAGGCTGGTGCTTTCGGCTTCTTGTTACTGGAACAGAGCTCTGTTCCAGTAACAAGAAGCCGAAAGCACCAGCCTGAAGATGACGAGTGAGACCTCGTCGAAACGTCGCCCAGACACCCCGACTCTTACACGGGAAGACACCCGAAGACACCAAAACCTGCATAGATATAGATATGTATACACAATTTCCTTAGTTAAACAAGCTTGATTAATTGTTTCCGGTTAAGATAGAAAGTATCCCCATCCTGCTGAGCTGCTTGTTACATTGGTGCAGTGAGTTATCTTAATCTTAGAAACCAGAGGTATTGCCTGCTCTTATGCTGAAGTGACCTCTAGGGGCGCTATGGCACAACAAATTTGACAGCAGAGGTTTCGACAGCTAGCCCCTTTAAATTTAAAGCTCTGCCGGACGTGAGTCTTTATTGACGAGTTCTAACGGTATGTGCTATGTGCCGTTATGCTTTGGAAGACATATAGATACATTTATGGGCATGCATCTGTGGATTAAATGAAGTGGGGGTCAGCACTCATGCCCACACTCACGTACCAGTGTCATCATTCTGGCATGCCAGAGGCACAATCAAAGCTGAGGGACACATTTCAGCTAGGCGAAGGCACCCAGGGAGGGTGCAGTGCAGGGCTGGGGAGAGGTATGGCCTTGGGGGAAGAGGGTGTGGCCTGAGTTCCCTTACCCCTGACTTAGATCCATAGTTAAAATATCTTTGTCTGTTTTCACACTCCTTCATGGTGGAAAGCTACTGAGGCCATAAATAAGCTGGCAGAGAAGAAGAGGCTGGTCAGACTCGATGGGGATGGAGTTGGCAGGGCAGTTCCTCAGGGGAACTGTTCCTTCTTCCTTGCTGTTCATGCCGCACATCAATCGGAAAGCTTTTATGGCAGCGTCTCTTTGCCGAGCCTCATGCAGAATTGTTGTTGTTGTTGTTGTTGTTGTTGTTGTTGTTGTTGTTAATTGAATTTATATACTGCCCTATACCCAGAGGTCTCTACTATCCTTTTATTGGAAGGGTGGTGGGATGTTTCAATCAAGCCTTTAGTAGTACAAAAGCAAAGGATTGGCTTAGATATGGAGAAAGGAAGAAGATGGTAGAATAAACTAAACTAAATGAAGACAAAATAATCGAAAATCCAAGAGAGATTAGGAAGAATTTCCAGAAATTTTATAAAGACTTATAAAAGGAGAACAAAGAAAAAATAGTAGATTACCTGGAACAGAACAAATCACAGAAGATTCCGAATGACAAAAAGGACCAAATGAATTATTTAATAACGAATATGGAAGTACAAACAGCTATAAAACAAGTGAAGAGTGGGAAAGTACCAGGCCTAGATTCACTTACGGCAACATATTACAAAAAATTGAGTGAACAACTGACATTACCCTTAAGAGAAGTAATAAATAATATCTTGATGAAAGGAAAGATTCTGATGACATGGAAGGATGCATACATAACATTGATTCCAAAGCAAGATACGGATTTACTTAAAGTTAAAAATTATAGACCAATATCGCTGTTAAACAATGATTATAAGCTGTTTGCTAGTATCTTAGCAAATAGGTTAAAAGAAATATTGAAGGAGGTGATACACGAGGATCAAGCAGGCTTTTTTCCTGGTCAACAGATGAAAGCTAACGTAAGAAATATAATTGATATGGTAGAATATCTGGAGACCAGGAATGATAAGCAAACTGCTTTAATGTTTATTGATGCTGAAAAAGCGTTTGATAATATCTCTTGGTATTTTATGAAGGAAAATTTAATGGACATGGGGCAATCTTTCCTTAGAGGAATAGAAGCTAGATATTCAGAACACAAGGGAAGATTAATAGTTAATAATGTTTTAAGTGAAAATTTTGAAATAACAAAAGGAATAAGACAGGGATGCCCGTTGTCACCCTTATTATTTATAACGGCCCTAGAGGTCCTGACAAAGAATTTTAAAGTGAATGAAAGTGTAAAAGGAATTAAAGTTGGTTCCAGAGAATATAAATTAAAAGGCTTTTTCTGATGACCTTGTATTAACATTAGAACCCTTATCCAGTGTACCGGAAGCACTGGAGAGGATGGAAGAATTTGGGCAATTAGCTGGTTTTAGACTTAAAGACAAAATGAAAATGTTAGTTAAAAATTTAGATAGAGATAAGATAGAAGAGTTGCAACACAAGACTGAAATATCGATTGTTAAAAAGGTGAAATATTTGGGAATACGGTAAACTGAAAAAAATATTAATTTGTTTAAGAATAATTACATACCTATTTGGAATGGAGTGAAGAGAGATTTAGAAGTGTGGGGAAGGATGAAACTATCCCTTTGGGGAAGAATATTGGTTATAAAGATGAATGTGTTACCTAAAATGTTTTTATTTCAAACAATCCCAGTGATCAGCTGGGTAGGACAATTCAGGGAGTGGCAAAAAATAATATCAAAATTTTTCTGGCAAGGGAAGAAACGAAGAATTAAATATAAATTATATAAAGGAAAGAGGCGGATTCTTGTTGCCAGACCTGAAGATATATTATGAAGCGTCCTGCCTATGCTGGTTGAGAGATTGAATTCTATAACAGAATACAGATTTGTTAGATTTAGAATGATATGATAACAGATATGGTTGGCATGCTTATTTATGGTATGATAAAGTTAAAGTACATAGAGGATTCCTGAACTACATGATAAGAAAATCAATTTATGAGGTATGGAATAGATATAAAAGCTTGTGGGAACGGAAAACTCCTTGGTGGCTCTCACCGGTAGAAGCAATATCAGTAAAGAGATTACCGTATTTTTCGCTCCATAGGGCGCACCGGACCATAGGGCGCACCTAGTTTTGGGAGGAGGAAAACAAGAAAAATTATTCTGAATCCCAGAAGCCAGAACAGCAAGAGGGATCTGGCTTCTGGGATACCGTGTGGCTGTTCTGGCTTCTGGGATAACCGCGCCAAGCCTCTTCAGGGCAGCGGGATGAAGGCTCCCCCTGCACGAAGATGCCGCGCAGGGCTAAGGCAGAAGCCAGGACAAGCGCGTCGCTGAAGAGGTGCTGCCCCTTCAGCAAAGCTGGAGAAGGAACAGAAGGAGACCCTTCTCTTCCTCCTCTGGCTTCCAGGACGCTGTGAAGCTGGAGGAGGAACAGAAGGATTCCCTTCTCTTCCTCCATCGGCTTCCAGGTCAGGCGCATCACCGCGAAGCCAAGGAGCCTGCATTCGCTCCATAGGACGTACACACATTTCCCCTTCATTTTTGGAGAGGAAAATGTGCATCCTCTAGAGCGAAAAATACGGTAAATATGAAAGGAAAGTGGGCCACATATAGTGATTTATTGATAGAAGTAGACAATAAGCTAAAATTAAAAACATTTGATGAAATAAAAGATTTAATGACAGATTGGTTGCAATATCACCAGGTAAATGATGTATTTAATGAGGATAAAAAGAATATGGGCTTTGAAACGATAAGATTCGAGCTGGAAACAGAGTTGCTGGATGATTGTCGAAAATGTATAAATTATTATTAGAATGGCATACTAAAGATGAAGAAGTTAAAGTGGTTATGATACAATGGGCTAAAGATTCAAATATATAAAAGGATGTCATATAGAGGAGGGAGAAAGGTTGTTTTCTGCTGCTCCAGAGAAGCGGACACGGAGCAATGGATCCAAACTACAAGAAAGAAGATTCCACCTAAACATTAGGAAGAACTTCCTGACAGTAAGAGCTGTTCGACAGTGGAATTTGCTGCCAAGGAGTGTGGTGGAGTCTCCTACTTTGGAGGTATTTAAGCAGAGGCTTGACAACCATATGTCAGGAGTGCTCTGATGGTGTTTCCTGCTTGGCGGGGGGTTGGACTCGATGGCCCTTGTGGTCTATTCCAACTCTATGATTCTATGATTCTATGATTTTGGTTATACAGTAGTACCTCGGGTTAAGAACTTAATTTGTTCTGGAGGTCTGTTCTTAACCTGAAACTGTTCTTAACCTGAAGCACCACTTTAGCCGCCGTGCCACCGCCACGTGATTTTTGTTCTCATCCTGAAGTAAAGTTCTTAACCTGAGGTACTATTTCTGGGTTAGCGGAGTCTGTAACACGAAGCATCTGTAACCTGAAGCGTCAGGTTCAGTGTAACCCAAGGTACCACTGTAATATTCAATTAGAATGATGGGAAAGGTTATGGAATGAAGGAATTAAATTTACTGCCTGTAGTGCATTAAAAGATAATGGGTTGAAAATGATGTATAGATGGTATTTGACACCAATTAAGCTTTCTAAAATGTATTTTTAAAAATAAGGAATGTTGGAAATGTAAAGAAAAGGAAGGGAATTTCTATCATATGTGGTGGACATGTAGTAAGGTGAAAGCTTTCTGGGAAATGTATATAAAGAGTTAAAGAAAATGTATAAAAATACATTTGTTAAAAAATCAGAAGCATTCTTGTAGGGTACAGTAGGCAAGGAAATTCCAAAAAAAGATCAAAAATTGTTTATGTATGCAACAACGGCAGCAAGGACTCTTTTAACCCAAAAATGGAAACAACAAGAAATACCAATGTTAGAAGAGTGGCAGATGAAGATGATGGAATATGCAGAATTGGCAAAGCTGACCGGGAAAATCCAAAACCAGTGTGATCAAGCTTTCCAAAAAGACTGGAGTAAATTTATACAATATTTGAAGGACAATTGTAAACAATTAACAACACTAGTAGGGCTGATATAAAAAGACTTGTAATGACAATGATTATTACCTTTTTATATTTATTTAAAATTTCTGATAATTAGAATAAGTGAAATGTAAATAGGAAGAGGTACAAATGCTATGTCTTAGAAATGAATTATGAAAACCATGAGGCGGGAGGGAAGTCGATTAACTGATATGAGCAAATAGTAAGGATAATAAATAAGGATGTATTTAAATATTATAAAATGGAAACTTAATAAAATATTGCAAAAAGAAAATAACCTAAATGGAACACCAAAAAGCTGTTATATCCAAGTGGTGATGGTTGGTGTCCATTTGGGATTGGTAGGGCAGAAGGCAGGGAGCCCAAGATAGGTGGTGCCAGAGAGCCACGGACTGGCAGAGCCATTCTAGTTTTAGTCTAGCCCCATTTGGAGGCCACCACGTTAGGGAAGGAAGGCTGGGCTTATGTTTTGTCCACATCTGTTTGTTTTCTTCTTTTTGTGACGTTTCTTATAACTTTCTCTTCTCTTTCTCATTCCACATGCTGTCAT